>NC_084606.1:21976376-22276376 GCF_033807715.1 Cololabis saira | reverse complement strand
ATTATTTGGTGGTCACAGTAGTAAAAAGTGATTGCCTGCCAGAATCTGATTTCTGGCCGCAGGAGCGCGCACAGCAGCCCGTTGAGCGATAGCGCTAAAACGTCAGATTTTCAGATTATGAAGCTCAAGAATGAGATCAAGTCATATTTAGGTAGAAACAACTTTTCATTAAATGTATTTGGCCTTCAATCAATTTTTGGCAGGTAAAAAGACCCATTTTCAGGGGAGAAATCAGATTCTGCAGGCAGTCTCTTTTTGGCAGGACACCGGCACGGCGTGTCCTGCACCGCGGACACGCCGTGCAGGTAGGATGATTTGACAGATGAAAATACCCCGTCAGATCACACTTCCACATACAGTAGACCACACTTCCACATAGACATCAACATTTATCTATCTGGAAGCGTGATCTGACGGGGTATTTTCATCTGTCATATCATCCTATCTGCCAATATCTATGTGGAAGCGTGATTTGACTTCCGACTTCTGACTTCCTGCTGTTAAATCGTCCATTTGCATGAAAAAGCCTTTAAAAAAAAAAAAAGAAACTGAGATAAAAGAAACGGGGATCGTACGGTAGTATTTTTTTGCCGAGGTAGGACAACTCGGCAGAACACCAGCTTGGGTGTACATGGATCTATAAGTCTGATATGTGATGACATTAAAAGTATGACATTAATCTGGCTTCATTTCACCACCTCACCGCCTGTGTCACCAGTTCCCCATATCTTGAAAATGTTCATGCGCGAGGGTCAGGTTTGGCGTAAAGATACACACATTTTTCGGTTAGTTTTTTTTTTTTTTTTTTTAAATCCCAACCTTTGCGTAGAAGGTGGCGTGCGCGCATCTTTCAAGCCCTGTTTTGTGCGCAAGCAAGCTTTATAAATGAGGCCCCAGTTTATTTTTTTTTGTCTTAAGATAGAAACTATTGTGATGAATTTAGTAGTAGAGCTTTTAATTGGTTTTGGTCATAAAACAAAACAAAACACAATATTCAGAATCAGAACAAAATGACTCTGAGGAAAAGGCAGTATTTAGTGTGAAGACTGACCTGGTCATTGAAGAATATCTATCTTTTTGCCATTAAAACATTTTGAGCTGCTTTCTCTATTCTCTACTCTTTCTCCATATTTATGGTCATTATCCATCCGTACAGTGAAGAACTGTCCTATCAAGTTTTGGCTGAATGTGAGCAGAGAATATAGCCCAGTACACTTTCAGACAGGATCATCAATTAACACCAGTGAGAGCTTTTTATTAGCAGCATGCCCATACCATAACACTGCCTCTTCCTTGTTGGGCACATGATACACATCCTTTGGCTTTTCATTTTCTATTTATAAACATGTTTCCATTAAAACCTTGATTTAAAAGTGTGCCTACTACGTTTGCACAGCACTGTACTGTATGTGAAAGCCGGTATGAATATAACCACTGTAAAATGGATGGATGGATATATAAATCTAGTGGTCACTAATTGGCTGAACTTGACCTGTTACCTTCACTCACCTAACTCGGTGCACATGTGTCCATTAGCAGCACCGTCGGCCCTTTTTCATCTTAGTGTAGCTACCAGAGGAGCAAATGGCAGACTTCCAAATCTTTTTTTTTGTTTGACTCCAACTGCAAAATTGTTTGGTAGGGAAAATTCAATTTGCTGAACTGATGTCAAGTCCAAAACAAAAGTCAGTCACAACCAGGCTCCCTCACCTCAGCTGTGCGTGTACAACCCCCACACACCAGATATTCGCAAATATTCACACAGGTGAAAAGCACAGTCTCTGGTGAACCTTTGACGCTGTGAAATTTGCCCATCCGTGTCTAATGCCATCAGTGTATGGTAGAAAAAGCTGATAGTATTTTGTCCTATATTGTGCTTGCCGCTACTTTCCACTGGTGCAGCTCAATGACCCATCCTTTTTACGCTGTCACCTGGATGCAGAGGAGGTCCCTTTGATTTGACATTACTTTACTCACTGACGAAAAAACAAAAAAACATGCCACTGACAGAGGACAAGGTTTTTTTTTTTTTAGATCATTAAATCAAACGTTGTTTTTTTTATTTCAACTGTAGTAGGAAGTTTCTAATGTCCCATTAAAATATGTAAGAATTACAGGACAAAAATAATTTTATTGGCACATTTCCAGCACAGGGGTGCTCTCAGCAAGCTAGAGAAAGGTATTGGAAGAGGTGGCCATGGAATGATTTGAATCAAAGGCAGTAATAATACTGCTTCCTCTCTGTTACTCAGGTTGTTTAGAGCTTTCCATGGTACTGCAGAGCACAATGCACAAATCACTGTAGCCCCCACTAGTATCTGACGCCAACCAAAATGCAACATTGTTTTTGTTGTTAACTCAATTTTTGAGGGATGCTTTTTAGCTGGGACACAGAAAACGCATATTTTTGCTCTAGAATTATAGATGCAAAGAGTGATGAAGCATCTTCTTATTGCAAAGCAAAAAAATGGTTTTAGTGTCAGACATAACTTTGATTATTACCATGCTGAGTTCTCTGTGGTGCAGAAATGAACATAAGGCATCATTGATGAGGCTAAATAACTTGAATCCACAGTTATTTTTCCTTCTTTATCTCCAATAAAGAATGGTGCAAGAATTATGTGGTGTACAACTTCTCAACACTTCTTTAGTACAGTATGTAGTGAAGTTGTAGACAATTCAAATACAGCATCTGCGTCCCTCTTTCAGGGTGGTTTATCACAGGTTATTTCCTACATGTGTTTTTCCCTGACATATCAAAATGTCTGCAATGAACAACAAAATCTTATAATATTGGTTGCGCTCTTTATGTAAGTAATTTGGACTCTTACAAGCAAAGAAAGGAGGAAATTGACAAATATCTCAGCAGGAAAAACATTGAGTCCAACTAACTCTTTTCTTTCCTCTTTCTTGACTTCACTCGTCACCGCTCTATTTCCCGCCTCCACTCTCCCTCCTTATCTCCTCTCCTGACTGCAGTAGCAATGTGACCTGGCCTGTCAGCGGTGTCAGCTGTAACTCTCAAAATCTAAAAGCGCTCTCCTAGTTGCACACAGTGACAGAATGATTGCCCTTTTCATCATAATGGTGAGGTTTTAACATGAGCTAACTTCTCTCCACTGAAAGAACTGCATGGAGCCAAGAAATTGAAAGATGGGGGAGAGCGCAAATGAGACAGAGGGAAGCAATCTGAAAACAAGGATGCGAATGTGGTATACTTGAGTCAAATGAAATGTATTTCAAAAAAGCTTGGATCCTGTGGGTAATGAAACTGAAAGCAGAGTGGAATTATGTGCAATTATTAAAAACTTAGGTAGCCTAAATGAAAAAGGAGTATGAACAACATGTCAAAAGCTGAAAATAGGAAACATTATTGTTTTTGGAGAAATATAGGCTTCATTTGAACTTGATTCTTTTTTTTATCTGACATTTCAAAAAAGGTCATGACAGCACAAAGTGAAAAGCTTTCCATCCTTGCTTGACTCAGCTGTCTACAGTTTTGGCTTTCTTTGTTAGATTTTGTCCATCCATCCCTCCATCCACCCAATCATCCATCTCCTCTTATTCCTATTCATGGTCTTAGAGATCTGCTGGAACAGGCATATGTTAAGCTGTTGTTCCCTGGTGATTCTTCGAGTCCTTTGCAATCTTCAGATGTCTTTTTGCCAGTATCTAGCGCAGGACACAGCTGATGGAGTCGGTTCAGCCAGGTCCTGGGGGCTGCACTGGGGGGCGTCGCCACATTCCAGCAGGTGATTCAGAAGATAAAACCCAGTGGGAGTTCACTGTTTCCACATTCCCCATGTCAACCCACCACTCGCTTGTTCCATCCTGTTTTCAAAATGCTCATATGTTATATTAAGCTATTGTTTTGTTGTTCTTTGTTCTCTTTTTTATGGGGATGAATGAAACTATTGCTTGTTGAGAAGAGTCAGTCTTTCCTTATTTAAGACAGTTTAAGCACATGCCAAAAGTAATGATTAAACTCTTGCATTTGTGAGTCACAGTTGTATTTTCTGGTAACTGAGAAACTGGTAATGCATTCCAACAAGAAAAAACTAAATGAAGAAGATATCGAAAGGCATGTCAGCAGTTGTGTGTGCGTGTCATGACTACTGATCCAAAGTTTTCATTTAATCCACGACACTGATTTGTTTAATTGTATTTATATAGTGTCAATTACAACATAAGTTGTCTGAGTTTATTACATAAACAACGGCAGGTAAAAACTCCCCTAGTGCGAGAAAACCTTAAGAAAAACAGTGGCAAGGAAAAACTCCCCTTTTAGAAGGGAAGAAACCTTGAGCAGGACCTGGATCATAAGGTGGACCTTCCTGCTGGAGGCCAGCTGAGCAGAGCAGGAAAAGAGAAAACAGACAGAGAGAAGGAAGAACAGGGAGAGGAGAGACACAGACACAATGGCTAACTGGTGCAATACATGGATGACTATACAGGCAGATGTTTTCATATACCATGACTATGCAAGTAAGAAGCATTCTTCCTTTAAAGCGTCCAGCTGCTCTCAGGCCAAACCAAAGTAACTGTTATGTCAAGCAGTCATTTAAATTCTAAGATTCTATCCTGAGGTATTTCGCTACCTGACCATTTTCCATAGAGGGGACTCTGGAAAGACTTATGCGCACACTAAGACAAATACATTTAATGAAAGTATTTTTGATGCTGACCCTGCATTCACCTCCTTCTCAGAGGCAAATAAACATGTACTCTCAACATCCTCTCCTCTGTTTGCCTAGTTTTGCAGATTGGGAGCATCATTAGCTGAGATTCCATCAGTGTCACTAGAATTTGTTTGCTGCCATCTGCTTCATTTAGTTACAGTAGGGATTAACGGTCAGGGGTGAGACACAGCTAAATCCCTCCGTTGCTAGGCATCACTGCTAATCTACAGTTTCTTGCTAATCCTCACTCACCACCTTGCATTACTTTGATCTGATCTGTGTTTTTTAGAGTTGTGATTTAAAAAGATACATTTTCTCCAGCTGTTTGTCCCGTCAGTTTTACAGTGTGCACATATGGGTGCCAATGCAAAGGAAAACAATATAATATAAACATTTTTTTAAAACAATGGAGATTATAAAAACGGGGGGAAAAAAGGAACATTTCTGCTCACATTTTAATGCATCGGCCTTGCCAGGATGACCAGAGATCTGTTCTGACACATCTACTAGTGCCTTCCTGCTCCCTATTAACTTGAATGTACACTGCAACATCTAGTTGGTATAGTCACTTAATAGATCTAGTGTCTGTAGTGGCTAATCCTGAACCCACTAGTGTGTTTTATCCACAATGGTAATTAAAAGACGCATTGATCTTTTTTCTCATTGCATGGACCTCCATCTCTAGATGCAGTTCCTATTTCCTGCAGGATTTATTTATCACCCACAATGGCACTAGGGTGCTATCATTCACAGTGTAAAGAGAGGAAGGCGCTCTAGAAACAAGAGGAGAGAACAACGGAAATGGTGCTCTTTGTGCTCCTGCGTCAACGCGCAGATGGATGGGCCATTAGTGGACATGGGAATATGTTCAAACTTGTTATAAATGTAGGTGAAAGTGAGTGCATCTCCTGAATTTGAGATGAGGTACATTTTTTCCCTCTGAAACAGATTCACTTAATTTGAAAAATTGAAAATAATACTCAATCAAAAAATAATCAAAAATGTAACTATTGATTTGCAATAAACTGCTCATGAAATTGTGACACTGCCACATTAAAGTGTTTCTAATTTATAAAAAAAAAAATCTCATAATGAAGAAACGGTTTCTTTTCAAAACCTTGCAATGTAAAATCTTTTAACTTTGTTTTTTTTTTTTTTACCTTGTCTGCACACATATTAATGGTTGATACCATGCTGGTAAAAACCTAAGGCATATATATGTGCATTGTTACTATATTTAATATATATACATATATATATATATATATATATATATATATATATATATATATATATATATATATATATACGCATACATATATACATATGCATACATATATACACATACAAACCCAGTGAGTTTTTTTTTTTTTTTGTTTTTTTTTTTTGTTTCTTTTGGGGGGGGGGGCATCCACTGCTAAACCAGGAAGCAAGAACACACGGAGGCACACGTCGAGGACTGGAAATTTGCAACAAAAAACACAAACGAAACCGACATGGAGCCGACCAAAACACGAGCAGCAATCGACCCAAATCTCGAGATCTAATCACAGTCTGAGCTAAGCTACCGCCAGGGATCCCGCGGCGGTGCACCGCTACCCAGGCGAACCCCGGCCACCCGTTCCCGGGCTGGACATGTGGCCAGGAGGCCCTCACCTCCCAGGCCAACGACCCCCACCCGGCGAGAGGCCAGCCTGCCCGGAGAGACAGAGCTGCCCTGGCCGCCGACGCGGGCAGCTGCACTCGCCCCCACAAAAGCGGCCCTCAAGGACCAGAGGGGTGCCCCGCCGCAGAGGCAGTGGGGGGGACCGGAGACGGGCCCGGAGAGAGGGAACCCCCCAACAGGGCGACACCCGCGCGGGCCCGACAACGGAGGGCCCCAGACCCAGGCATCCCATTCATCCATCCATTCATCTATCCGGTTTCTATAATAATAATTAAAGCTGCAAGCAGCGATGAACGGGCCCTCGCACTCATGGCCACCGCCCCCCATAAGCATATCAGAAATGACACCACCCATGACTTCCTATATCAAACCATTCAAAAGTTATAGCAGAAAATAGGGACAACCAATCGGAAGAAGGGGCGGGGCTAATGTGTGGGCGCGCTTTTTGGCATCTAGCGTTGCTACGGTAACACTTTTGAAAGAGAAAAAGTAATGCGCGTGATAGAGACGCACATTTTGATGTATAACACACCTGGGTGCACGTTACGGTTCGGGCCATATTAACTGCCGAAGGAATGGCATAAATTGCGCCAAAATTACGCGATTAATTCAAAATGGCCGACTTCCTGTTCAGTTTCGGCCATGGCGCCAAGAGACTTTTCTTTAAGTTGCGACATGATACAGGTTTGTACCGATTTTCGTGGATGTACGTCTAACTGTATTGTGGGGCTTGAGGCACAAAGTTTTTTCTGTATGGACCAATCAGATGAAGGGGGGGGCGCGCTTTTTGGCGTCTAGCGTCGCCACTGTAACGGTTTTGACTGAGAAAAGTAATGCGCATTGTCGCAGGATGGAGACGCACATTTTGATGTATAACACACCTGGGTGCACATTATGGTTCGGGCGAAGAAGCGGTTGAAGAAATGGTATAAATTCCGGCAAAATTACACGATTAATTCAAAATGGCCGACTTCCTGTTTGGTTTCAGCAGAAAACAAAGTGGTAGCCTATATAAAGGAGCATAAAATTCAACAAAGAACACAATTTAAATATGCGCACAATACAATATGTATTTCCTTGTTAATGTAGTGTCTTTCTTTCAATCTACCCATACCAGCGCATAAAGTATGCCAGGCTCAATCGCCGAGTAATTTCATTTTTGTAAGAGCGTGTAAACTGATGGTATCCTGAGTTAAATATTCCAGCTGTGTTATGACCATCTAAGATTGCTTTCCATTTTGAGCATGATGTCATTTCATTTTTGTAAGAGAGCGTTTACATTGATGGTAACCTGAGCTAAATATTTCAGTTATACTATCACTATTTACTGCAACGTTTTTGTTCAACTTGCTGAAATTGTTTAAATTTTGTAGTCATAAATTAATGAATAACCAAATTACTGCCTGACTTGTTTGTGTTGGATCTAAAACTGTCTTGCTAGTATTTACATGTATGCATTTCTGTTAACATAGGGAATCTTAATTCAAACACTGTACTCAGATTAAAGAAAAGCAAGTCTTGTTTATTCAACACCAGGTCAACTGAGGATCTGTCTAATATAAAATGAAAATAAAAGAAATTGAACCTCATATTATGAATAAAAACATAACTACATTTTTCCACCATCTTCCCAAAAATGTCAATTGACTTAGATAACTGGTCATCCCTCTTCTTTTCCTTCTCCTCCTCCTTTTCATCCAGCTCCCTCAGCCTCTTTTCTTGTCTTTAGTCTTGAAGAAAGTCCAAAACTTCATTTGTCCTTTTTTTGGTTTTCTTCCCTCCGTTTGTTGGTCGCTCCCTGTTTGTAAAGGAAATAGTAGGGCGGTTGAAAAATCATCACGGGACAACAGTTTCTGAATTTAAATCACCAGTGGGCTATGTATTTATACTTACAGGTGAACTTCTTTTGTCTCGCAGTCGCACATTCATTATTTTCCTTCGCCCCCTGTTTTGTTTACATTCTCCCATGTAACCTCCTTTTATGTCACAACGCAATGAACTGTGGGTAATTCCCTTTCCAAAAGTCTGCGGAGATGCTGACTTACGGTAAGTGAGAAGTAAGGGCTCAAAATGTCTGCCCTCGCACACTTAAGACTTTAGGAATGGGACAGCCCTAAACCCTTACGCAAGTCGCGGGAGCGCGCACGTAAGTGTGTGAGTCTGTGAGGGTGGAGATTGGAATTCAGGGTTTAAGTTGCGACATGATACAGGTGTGTACCGATTTTCGTGCATGTACGTCAAACCGTATTGTGGGGCTTGAGGCACAAGTTTTTATAGGGGGCGCTGTTGAGCCATTTTCCCACGCCCATTAATGCAAACCATTAAATATCAAATTTTTCGCCAGGCCTGGTTTGCGTGCCAAATTTGGTGACTTTTAGGGCACGTTTAGGGGGGCAAAAAGGCCCTCATTTCGTCAGAAGGAAAATAACAATTCCTACAGATACAATAGGGCCTTTGCACTGTCAGTGCTCGGGCCCTAATAATAATGATAATATTAATAACCATCTTTGTATAGTAATAATATCAACTAGAAAATTTCTGGAAATTTTGATATGGGCATGCCCTACCGCCCATTCGACCCCTCTCGCTGCTTTGGTTTGGGGCTGTAGTGGTTGTGTTCGGGGTGGTTCTATGTCAGTTTGAGGTGTTTACGGTTGTATTGCATTCATTCCTGTGCTCCCAATAGTTATTAAAGGCGTGCGCTTTTTGGCGTCTAGCGCCCCCCACGGTGACACTTTTGACTGAAAAAAGTAATGCCCATCGAGGCAACATGGAGACGCATCTAACGATGTATGCCATGCATGGGTGCACGTTGCGGTTCAGGCTACATTAATGGATAGGTTTTTGTTTCACCGTGGTAAAAAAAACCCATCCAAATGAATGGGGCCATTTGGCATGGATTTTGACATAAAATTTCCTTAAATAACAGCTTCATGAAATTTGAATATGTTGAAGTCCACAGCATGCCGAGTCGGGGAACATTTGTAGGATGTCTCTATGATAATCTGTTGCCTAGCAACAGGCGTCCAAAGTCAAACGGAAATAAAAAAAAAAATGAAAGGTCATTATCGCAAAAAGTGTAATAATTGGCATAATGAGCTTGTACGGTCCGTTAGTGCCAATCGGGCCGAGTGTTTGAAAGTTTGAACGATGTCTCTACGATAAAGTCTGGCCGAGCAATAAACGTTCGAATTTTTGCCTTTTTTTTTGCTTTTTGGCATCTAGCGTTGCCACGGTAACACTTTCGACTGAGAAAAGTAATGCCCATCGAGGCACGATCGAGACGCATCCAACGATGTATGCCATGCATGGGTGCACGTTCCGGTCTGGGCAGCATTAACAGATGTTTTATTCACATGCTCCCCCTTACAAATGCATAGGTTTTTGTTGCCATGGTAACAAGCTCCATAGGATAGAATGGGACAATTAGGCTTCAATATCTCAAAAGCTGTAAACGACAGCGTAATGAGACCTTAGTATGTTGTAGTCCACAGCAACCCGAGTCTTTTAACGTTAAATTAAAGTCTCTACGATATCGTGTTAACGCGCAACAAGCGTCCGAAATTCCGTTAACATCAAAAGGAGCAAAGTGGAATACCTCAAAAACCGTAATAGCAAGCATGACGAGACTAAAATATGTTGCAGTACAAAGCGTCCCGGGTTTGTCAATGTTGTAATGATGTCTGTACGATAAACCGTTGCCTAGCAACAAACGTCCAAAATAAAAGGGATTTTTTTTTTAAATTGAAAGTTAAATATCGCAAAAAACGTAATAACTAGCATGATGAAGTTTTATGGTCCTTTAAAGACTATTGGGCCGAGTGTTTCAAAGTTTGAACGATGTCTCTATGATAAAGTTCGGCCGAGCAATAAGCGCGGGAATTTTCGCCTTTTTTTTTGCTTTTTGGCAACTAGCGTTGCCACGGTAACCCCTATTACCGAGAAAAGTAATGCCCATCGAGGCATGATGGAGACGCATCCAACGATGTATAGCATGCATGGGTGCACGTTGCGGTTCGGGCCGCATTAACGGACGAAAAAAAGTGCGGAATAAGAATAATAAGAAAAGGGAAACCTTTTCTGTATACCAATATATCGCCTTCATTTTCATGTTTTTCCTCATTTTTTCGGGCGTGTTATAGTTTTTGGGGATTTTTTTTTTCCACATCCGAGCGGGGTCATGCTGTACACCCGCTGGTGTGACGTGGGACTTTTGCGACTTTAGCTTGTTAGCAAAATGCTAGCAACATTGCCCTTTGGGCCATTCTGGACGATTGCAATATGGTCATGCCATTACTTGGCATGCCCATAATAAATTATTAAATTTTGTTGTCCTGCCAATGGAGGCCCAAATCCTCCATGGCAGGACCCTTCCATACCGCATTCTCACCGACAAAGACGCACATTCACGCACCGTTTCCCCCTCCCCGGGGGGGTCCAGCACCACTAGAAGGCACCCCAGGCCCCGCCAGGCCCGGGCATCGCGACCCGCCTATCCCAGGCCGGCGAGGGAACGCGGGCGATGTGGGCCCCTCTCCCGCCCCTAGGGTTGAGTGCATGTAATCAATGCAATAAAAAAAACAGGGAGGGGGAGGTCAGGGTATCATGCTGACAAGGATCCCCCCCACTTTTAACTTTGTTTTAATTGTGTTTTGCGGGACAAATTACCTCAATATGTAAATTAATTTCAATTCTCTGCAAGACCTGTATTTGTATGGTGAGAGGCGGAGCTTCTGGGACAGGTTAACCAGGAATAGAAGGTGAGGAGAAAGTGGAAATTTGCTGTGGCATATTTGAGGAGGGCCTTTCAAACAATCCTTAGAGCCATACACGTACACCAAGGAATATCTGTGTGGCTGCATTTGTCCATGCCTTTGGATTGGATTACTAAAAGGAATTATTGCTTTAAATATCCTTGGTGGCCATGATTGTAGGTAAAACACAACAAGAAGACATTTCCATGCAGTTGACTACCTGTTTTCCAAGCAATGCATAGCCAAGAACAGGATTTGGTGTTTTTGGATTGTTTTTAGTGTGCACAGACTGTAATTTTGGAGTTTAAGCTAGATGTGTTTGGATATTGTTTTGAAAAAATGAATAATATGGAAAAAAACAAGCTAAGCCATTTGTCTCTTTTGTGGATTTTAAACTTTCAACTTGTCCTCCTTCTTTTTGTTTGGGGAAAGTTAAATTGGCAATTTGGCCATGAGAAATACATTAGGAAAAACCAAAATATAAATCTTTAATTCTTCATGAAATTGTTTTTGTCAGTTAGTGCCAATGTTTTGGGTTCTCATGCTTTCTAAAAATGCATAATTTTTTCTAATAATTTTTATTTTGTTCAATTTACTTGATTAATGTTTCCAGAAGAAGACATGCCCATACAGTACATTAAAACAAGAAGCATTCAGCCTTACACAAGCATTACAATCTGGGCCAAAAGTAAAATTATATCATTAAAGATAATCATAATAATAATCATCAACATAATAATAATCATAACAATAATCATAGAAAAACAATACAATTGGGGGAGGTCCTGAATTATAGTTGACAATACTAAATATGGGATATTAATCAATTACAATTTATAAAGTGTAGAGAAAGAGACCAGTTTTTGTAAAAAAAAAAAAAAAAAAAAAAAGCATACCACTACCATCAATCAGTCTTCTAATACGATCCTCAAAGGAGGCTGTCTGTCACTAATTTGAACCAATCCATTTGGTCGGACTTCAGTTGACTTTCCAACTTTCTAAGCATTATTCTAACAGCAGTGATAAACCCAGCTAATGCCAGAGTAGACTTTGCGTTTGGCACTTTTGCTGATAGAAGGGATATGTCCCCAAGCAGACATTATCAGGGAGTGTAGCTGCCACTCCAATAATTTTAATGATTCATAAAAGGGGGGAATCCCTCAAAGATTTAAGATAGGAACCTGTAGCATCTATACATTTCAAACACTGATTAGTCTTATTTAATCCCATTTTATGAAGCTTAACTGGTGTATATTAATATCCGTGGATAACCTTTTTGTGTGTAAATGTAATAATTGCATCTCTCTCATACATTGAAAACATATTTTTTTATCCTTCTTCCACTATGTTTGAGTTTAAATCTCTACCATATTAGGCTTACACGACTCCAGTCAACATATCTATCTGCCAAGATTTATAAAAAAAAGCAGCGGTACTGTGCTTACACCAAGGTATCTTAAAATAGCAGAGCCGCTTTTTTATGTTGCCATCAAGTAAGATTTTCAGACTTGTTGTACAACTCTTGCGTTGTAAATACTTCCAAAAGTCTGCTTTATCCAAGTTGAATTTTTTTGTTTGGATTCTACAAATGACTGAAACAAACCATCTGCATACAGGCCACTGATTCTACTGATGTTTTTATTCAGCCAGGTGATCCATAAAAAAACTCCCACCCACCCTTTTTAAGGGGTTTCGCCCAAAATGATGATGACATTTGCTGGGACATATGGAATTGCTGTGAACTTTTACAGAAGTCTCCCATGAATACTGCAGGATTTATTTATATTTTTTTTAAATCCCCAGAAGTATTGGTTTATATTAACATGATGAACTTTACACAGATGCTGCAAATTTGGGACATAATGTGAAGCTCCAGTACATCTCACGTCCCCAAAGATCGTGATCTGGACACTGTGGAGTCAATTTAAGTACAGTGATCTCATTATGTTTCAGACATCACTTTGAGATGATTTGAGTTTTTTTATAAGGCACATTTTTTCAAATGTCATTTAACATTTTGTTGTTGTAAGTCAACATAATTAGACTAGGCTATGCATCAAATGCCATCGTTGAGAATAAAGTCACCCTTTCAGAATGAGTCTGCAGCTGGTATACACAGCTAAAAAACCTTATCCAGTTTCAATTCTGCACAATTCGGCACATGGTCAACATCTCCGATGGGTGAGTGCACATTCTCATTTGAGGATGAAGAGCGCTGGTTCTCTGGAGACATCTTGGTGAGAACAACGAGGTGGAATATTTGTGCCACTGAGCAAGGCTGTGGAAATCACTTGAAATGCAGCGAGTGCTGGTTTCAAGTCATAACGGTAACAATTACCAAGCTGAAGAGGCATGCTTGAGAGATAAGGTCTGTGTGGCGCCGCAATTAATGCTTCGATGCTCATATCATTGTTGCAGTGTTTTGTATGGCTGAAAGCTTATCCATGCTTTTAAGTCTGGTGTGTGAGCAATATATAATACTTTTGCGAGTTGGCACAGCCAGTTTATTTGCCTACATGGAGAAAGATCTTAATACAAACCACACACGATGTGTATTTTACAATGAAAAGCTTTAAATTAATGCAGACTAAAATTACATGTAGGTTCTTATACATGAGGCTCACTGCGCTTAGCATGTTGAATAATTTCTGATTCAAATGCTACCTTGCTTTCTTTTCGTGTGTGTGTGTGTGTGTGTGTGTGTGTGTGTGTGTGTGTGTGTGTGTGTGTGTGTGTGTGTGTGTGTGTGTGTGTGTGTGTGTGTGTGTGTGTGTGTGTGTGTGTGTGTGTGTGTGTGTGTGTGTGTGTGTGTGTGCGCGCGCGTGTGCGTGTGCGCGTGCGTGTGCGCGTGCGTCACTGATGTTCACATTAGTAGACGGATGCAGCAAACAGTCCTGATGGGCAGTCATGGGTGTATCATGGTTGATGGCCAATGAGCTTTGCTCAATCCAATTGGATTATTTCAGTTTCAAACACATAAATGGAAAACCTTAACCCTCCATCAGATACCAACATAGTGCATGCAGTAAAAATACATAAAGGGCTTTGGCTTTATAATGCACTTTATGATGTACATCTCCTCTGTGCTGGCTAGAACTGAATCCATGTGTGATCCCATGTGTATACTTTTGTGTGTGTGTGTGTGTGTGTGTGTGTGTGTGTGTGTGTGTGTGGGCGCACTAAATGTATGGTAAAATACCATACTATAGTGGCTGGGGTCGAGTTGCATATCTACCTGATGGAGCTGCGCTACAGCAAATGCAAAAAAAAACAAGAAAAGTACTGTATGTCAAACTTTATTAACAAAATAAAAACCAGCTTTGCTCCGTCTCGTCAAAGTCGCCATTATGCGAGTCAGCGTCGCTGCTGTTGTCTTGAACGTCTGTGACGATTCCTGACATTTTTAGCGCCATTACTTTGGCGACACCAACTACATTACCCACAATCTGCCTGACTACAGTAACAGAAATTACCGTAATGATCATATATAAGGCGCACTGCCGGTTTTTGAGAAAATTAAAGGCTTTTAGGTGCGCCTTATAGTGCGGAAAATACGGTATGTGTGTGTATATATATATATATATATATATATATATATATATATAGATTATACAGACTTCACAAAAGAGATTTTTTTTATCATATATTAATTTATTTGCCCATAATTCAGTTATAATATATGTAAAAAAAAAAGAGAATATGAGAAGTTATATTAATGAATTACTTTTTTATGTAATACATGCAACTGGATGGATATAACTGGGAGATTGACATAACAAAGAAAGAAGTGCAGATAACTCGTCTTATTGCCCTCTATCTTCTGTTCCTGCTTGTAAGTTTCATAAATATTTATCCAGTAACTTTAAGACATTTTTCTCCATACTGTCGGTTACCTTCAGCAGTATATGTCAATAGGTTAGACATGAACAGATGGGGGGTAAAAGGTGACAAGCGACAGCAAAACCCAACCCTCCATAGAGCAGAAGTGTGGACGACTTGTACAGGCTTTTCGGTCATTGACACCAACTCTGTCGGTGCTATTTATAGTGGGCTAACCTCTTGATACTGGGCCTCCATCCAAGCACTCTCCTTCTGCAGCTCTGCCACTCAGTGGCCTCCAGATCACATCCCTTCTAGTATGAATCTGGAGGTGATAATTATGCCAACTTTTCACTTCAGAATGTTTGCTGTTGACCCTGTGGGGACCACATTCTCATTTCAGTCGACCCATGAATACTCCTAAATTTCAAGAAAGAATAGCCTTTTGTTGTACAACATTTTTTATTTAACTAATTCTAAAGGAGCGTTGTGACAGAACAAGGAATTATGTAATGGAAAGTGGTGCAGCATTTTAATGCACCAAAAGGTTTTCCACTAATCTTTCTTTAAAACATCAAGAATATGCCAAACTATACATTTTATAATTATATGTTGAGGGTAACTTGAGGATCTGAAGACTTTAAGGAGGAATTTTGTTGATGGACAGACCTTTAATAATCATACCAATTTTGAGAGATTAGCTGCAAACCATTTTCACGTACAGAGCAAAACTGTCAAGTGAATAGACATCATGGTGATGCAGCACATTTCCCTGGCTTGCTTTGAGTCCAGATGTCTCTTGCCTCATGACAGCTGCACTTGACGATGATCTATTTAACAAATAGACCAGTATTTAAATGCATCTGTTCAGAGGATGCATTTGAGTTCCAAATAGGCACATTTGAGCTGCTGACATTTTCACACGAAGGGATGACAGACAATATGAAAAAAGGTGCATGGCGCTGTTTGAAACTCCTAGGTGAGGCAGATGCAAACTAAGAATTGGTGACATTTTAAATCCAGTATTTCATATTAATCTTTTATCATCTGTAAAACTAATAATGGCACAGCACTACACCAAGTGCATATTTGTTTCTCTATTAAGGTGAAACAGGGTGAAAAACAGAGACGTTTTCTTTTTTCCCCATATGCTGTCTCTAAATGCAATATTATGCTGTTCATAAACTATGCAGTCCATATGTTACTAACATATAGAAAATTTAGAGTTTAACTCAGTCAAACTGGGTTATTGTGACTCTGGTTTCATGAAAGCCTTCCAGCTGCTCCAGGCATAGCAGTTTACAGTGCATTACAAACAATATTATATATTCAATTTTCACACAATAATGAAAAACCTTTCATTTAATATCTATGCATGAGTTTACAGCATAAATTGTCGCATGGTCAATAGTTCAACTAGTTGTCCTGAGTGAGTCATATTTCATATATGTTGTCAGGTGAATTTTGATCTTAAAATGGCATACATTATGTCCTTTGAAAAAAATAAATGCATACATACATAAATATGTTGACAATTAACTGAGGTGGGTATGACATGTATATCCGATGCTCTGGTCAATATATAGCAGAGATGCAGTAAAACCTGCAGCTCTGGGGCCTCATTTATAAAAGAGTGTGTAGGATTCATACTAAAAGTGCACGTAAACCCAAAAGCCGAAAATGGCGGGCGCAAAAAAAATTCTGGATTCATAAAACCGTGTGCACGCACACTTGCATGCAATGTTTGCTTTATAAATCACAGTCCAGCTGGAAGGTTGCACAGGTGAATTCGCCTCATATCCCGCCCTCTACACGCCCACTTCATACCATAAGTGGGCAATGCAAAGTAGTTCATGACTTTATTTGCATATAAATGAGCCTGCTGAGCATGCGCAGCGGCTTCCTGCAGCCTGTTTCTGCTGTGTGTCAGGATGAATGAGACGTGTCGAGCAACCGTGGCACTAAATTTCACGGAGACTGAGATCGAGATGTTGTGGATGAGGTGGAGGCCAGGAAAACAACATTATTTGGTGGTCACAGTAAAAGGAGAAAAAGTATATAAATAGTATAAAATAAAGTGAGTGAGTGGCAGCACGTCGTTGCTGCGCTAAACGCCGTGAATGCCACGGACAGATGGTGCAGAAAAAAAAAAAGAAGTGGTGTGATTTGAAGGTGGAGACCAAGAGGTACGGAGCCCCTAAAGGGAAACAGATCTTTTTATATATATATATATATATATATATATAATGAGTTGAATGAATCTGAGTCCCTTTAGGGGCTCCGTAGAGTGGCCCGGCACTCATTTGTTCTGTCCTCAGTCACTCTACGGTTGGAAGCGGTGGGTGACGAGGAGGTTCCCGGCACGGCGTGTCCTGCACCGCGGCTGCAGCACCAGAGCGAACCAAGCACTGACGCTGTGCTTCAAACACAGAGGGACACGATCAGCGCTGTTATATTATAAGTCTATGTGATGACATTAAAAGTATGACATGAATCTGGCTTCATTTCACCACCTCACCGCCTGCGTCGCCAGTTCCCCATATCTTCAGACTGTTCATGCGCGAGGGTCAGGGTTGGCGTAGAGATACACACATTTTTTGGTTAGTTTTTTCTTTTTAAACCCCAACCTTTGCGTAGAAGGTGGCTTGCACATCTTTCAAGCCCTGTTTTGTGCGCAAGCGAGCTTTATAAATTAGGCCCCTGTTCTTTTAAAGGGTGGAGTCACACTCAACCCCTTTTGCTCCACTTTGTCACTACTGAGAACAGAGCCTGTCCCTTAAAACTACACTTTACTAAATACTTGATCCTGGGCCTGGGATTGTTATAATCAACGTCGTATGCCCTGATAACTGTTGTGGCACAGAAGCAAGCAGGTCAAGTGACGGCTTTGACTGGCTTCAGCAGTAGTGACCGTAACGTTGGTAACATTACGGGACAAGGCAAAAATAAATGAGTTCTTGTTTATCTCAGACATTATGTTCAGTGATTATAAATAAATTAACTGAGACGTTAATCTGATTTTTTTTTTTTTTTTTTTTTTTTTTTTTTTTTTTTTTAAATAAACTGATGCCTGACATGTTGGGCTCCACTTCCTTTAAAATTAATTTGCATAACTTGAGAATGGAGTAGTTATACACTGTTGTTGAAAAATGTTTGGAATAAGCATTCTTCAGAAAACCAATGGGTGACATCGATAAGAGATAAGAAATAAGTACTGGGTTTGTCCAGTTCTCATTTTACAATCTGTGGTTTGAATGGGCAAAATAAACTATCCAGGGTTTGCAGCTAAGTGGAACTGGAGAGGTTCAAGGTTCCTTTATTTGTCACCCCAAATCTATTCAGACATACAAGGAATGAAATTGTGTTTCTCTCTCATCCACGGTGCAATAAAAGCAGGTAAAAACAATAAAAACAATACATAAAGTGCTGAGAAGGTTTGGAGCAACCAGTCATTCAACAATGCAAGGATGTGTATAATCGGTTCTTAAAGCAAAAGCCACACTTCAATTGTTGGACAAATCATTAGTTAACCAATCACAAAAACAGATCAATCCATTTTGGAAACACTGTTTTAAAATTATTCTACACCATCTGCTAAGATGGACTGTTCAAGAACATAACCTTGGGTTCACGTATTCCCGCAAAAACACAATAATTATGTTTGAAAGCACCAAATACTTTGCCAGCCCATCGGTGTCACACCTCACATGTCCACAAATGCACATATTCATTTTGTTACATGAGTTACATTTTATTTGCTATCATTATATTCCCCATGTTCACCAAGTACCGCATCCGTATTAAGTTTATAGTATTTTTGCCATTTTCTACTCATCATCCACTTCATCACTTCCCAACCATTTCTAAGTGCTGTGTTTCTACATACAGTACTTATTACTATTCTAGAAAGAGGTAATGGAGGGAGTTTAGGAAGGTAGAAAAAAAAAAATCAAAAAATCAGTGGCAGTGTGAGAGGCAGTGCAGCCAATACAACAAATCAGTATTACTTTGTATGCATGGAGTGGCCAAAGCTGTCGTGTTATAAATGGCATGTGGCAGCAGGCCAGCAGGGCATTGCATTAGTTAGATGCCCTCAATGTAATAAAATGCAGTGAAAGGAAGGAGAGTGGAAAAGAAAGGCAAGGCGCTTTCTGTAGATTGAGATCTCAAATAGAGAAGCTGCTGAACAATGTATCTGGACAGAGGCTTAGGCCAGCTGAGAAGATTGTATCAGCATACATGATTATGTTAAACTAAACGAGATGAAATTCACTGTGACAAATAGTTTCCTCCTGTTTATATATAGGAATCCATATAGGAATAGGAGAAATTATTTCAAACAGGATGCCCCGCTTTTGAACAGCTACAATCGGGGGGAGGGGGGGGGGCACTTAAAGCTAGCAGTCAGGTGAAAATTTGCAAAGATGTTCATATGATGTGTATTTTCCCAATTTTAAGACTTTTCCTACAACAATAGGTAACTGGTGGCTTGTTTTTTTGGACACAAGAAAAAGTCTGAATAGGCAACAAAGCTCACACATTTGAGGGATTAAACCTGAGATTGTTCAGGGGGTTGGTTGCAGACTGGCTTGTAAAACCATTATTTTTTATTATTATTTATTATTTATTTTTTATATATGTATAGTCAAAGACATAATAGTCATGCTCATTCCTTTCCTACTCCATACTTAGATTTTGTCAGGTTTCTCTGGGTCTAACTTTGATTTCTTAATGGCATGTACTAATGGACCCAAGATAGATTGCCTCTATACTTCACCAACCAATTAAAAAGGAAAGGAGAATCTGGCATTGGCTGAGCAACAACAAGACTAGTATCAACAGACTGTATATAAAATAGCAGTAGAGCAAGGATGCTGGTGAAAAATAAATGGTGATTATTTTATTTTCATTTTTCTTTACTTGATGCAAGGTGTTATTAGAAATTATGCAGCCATCTTGGATGTTTTGAATAACAGCTCTTGTACACTTCTGAATTAATCATCTTATGAAGCCTTCTGTCCAGTTGCAGTTGGTTCAGTTGGTTAAGAAGAAAACATTATTTTTAGAAGTGAATGGGAATGCTCAGCCAGGATGATATACAAACTGGTTTCCTTGAAGTTGCACAGTTTTGTCCACTTTTGCTTTTCCTCTTCATTATTAAACTGCTCTGTTTAATTAACCACATGCTACCTTATGGCCACAAGTTTGTCATATTATGACTGTTCATCCAGAACAAGACCATCAAACATGACTGATGTTTTTTCTTACATGAATCATTTGAGCATTATAACATCGATTTTCTTTTGCTATAAATAAAAATGAGTTTCACCAATATGATCCTGTGCAAAAGTATAGATTGCATCTAAGAAATATGGTTCAGCAATGTATTAATCCCTGCGCAAGATGAATTTATGTAGAAAAGTTTATGAATTATGCATGTGTATATGTATATAAAAACTTTTTGAAGGTCGTATCAATGGAAGAATACTGTATGTGCTCATACATTAAATGGAAAAACATTGCAGGAGTTACTCCAGGCTGTATGGCAGCAAGAAATTGCGAAACATGGTTTTCCTAATTTAGATGGAGGGCATTAATAAATAACAAATGACTGAAGTGGATTTGTCTTTTAAGGTAATCACACTTTGATTTAACTCTGGTAGAGTTTGCTTAAGTCGGCAGAGAACCTTCATAGAACGGATGAATATGGCAAGCTGCATACGAAATTGCTTTAGTGTGTAGTTAATGAGGTTTCTCAGCCACAACGTGGAAAAGGTTCTGTATAGCATTAAAGATAGCCTCAACTCTGTTTTTGTAGCTTCAATATTCACAGAGTTAAATTTACAGTCTTCACTCAATGCCTTTATGTAATTTCAATTACTGTTTGGTACTCAGGTGGTATTTATTATTAAGTCTTTATTATATGAGTTAATTTCCAATATGAAAATTCCTTAGTAGTAATAAACAAAACCATTACAGCTGAAAACATCTGCTGTGAACGGAAGAAAAAGTCCTCTGGTTTCACAACATAATCATCTTTTAATCTCCACTGTAATTACGTTTTGGAAGGTATGTTTACCTCTTCAGCATTTTCATTAGTAAATCTATATTGTGGCCACAAATGATTGGCTTCTTCATATTCATGCTTCTACTGGTGGACCTCGGTGTTTGCTGAATGAGCAGATTGGAGACATCTGTGAAAAAAATATTGCACTATTATTTCTAAAGAATATGTTTTCTATGGATGGATATTAAAGTAATATACATTCAAACATGGTGTTTCTGCTGGTTCCGAAAGTTCAACAAAAAATGATTGCTTTCTTTTTTCAAACGCTCAATTATTTTCTTGTTTTAAACAAACTTGCTAAATACACTGTCAGCAAGTTGAATGCTCTTTGAAAATAAATACATTTCTTAATCAATGGCAAATGATTAAAGCAATCACTTCAGCGCAGGCAACAAAAACTCCACTGTGGGAAGCAATCATTGAACAAGCATTCCCATGAATGACTGACATCAATACAGTAGGCTACAGAATGCACAATGTTTTTTTTCAGGATCATCTATTCTAAATTGATTAAAGCCTTCAACACTTTAAAAAAAAAAAACTGCATCTCTTTGTCTTACACTGTGGCCCAGGTTTTCTTGAAAAACACTTGTTTGTTTTTTACTTATTGTACTTTGAAAAAAAAACAACAACAAAAAGAAACATTGCGACAATTCCTTTTGCAACCGACCAAGTATGTGTTAATACGTGTTGGTGTATAGCCTTAAGGATATTTTCTGAAATCAAAATGTATCATCAAATGAGGTCTAAATGAGGAGTTATTGACTTTTGATTAAATTTTTTTTTAACCCACCACATAAGATCCCAAGGTCTTGTGCATATGTATAACATATTCCTGACATCACCAATAAAATATACATTTCCATAAATTGTAAATCCCACAAAGACATAGCAAGAGAGAAAGTGAGGGAGAATATCCACAATGATGCTTTATAGTTGGCGTCACTGGTCAAACCAAACAAATGTACAACTAAACATGATATGTTTTGCTCGATGTTGAAGCTAAACTTAAGTTGAAATCCAGCAATAGAAAAAGCAGAAATTTAAATCCAGCAGTTCTTTAAACTGTTCCTATTTGTAATGGCCATCTTTTAAGTACCCTAAAGTGTATTTGGAGTCAACTGGTTACAAAATGGCCTCAGCACTCACTTGATACAATAATTGTTTTCGCAGCCCTTTTATGGTTAAATAACTTGCATGCGGTAGTGAATTTGTGCTAATGAATAAATAAATAAATGAATGAAACGAGAAAGCTGCATGAATAAAATCAACTAGTCTAATATAACAATCAGAACAATGAGCCTTGTATTAGCCAGTAAAGCGACAGTTGGACCAATGGGATGTCAGCCCAATGGGAATTTTTAGGAATATTTGCGTCCTCAGAATGAGGTGTAAAAACGAGAACTGCCAGCATGAAGCTGAGTCTGTTAAAATCAGTTCTAGAATTCAAAATAATTAGTTTGTTGGGGAACTTTATTTTATTAAGCTCTTTTTAAAGGTTTCACCTTTCTTGCAAAAATGAAATTTCTGATGGCGGCCGCATTTTATATAAAGCTTATCAGCTGGTTGCTAACCACCTGTAGGATTATGGTCATCATAAGCAAGATGGTTACACACTCAATCGGTTTCAATACGCTGATGAAATCACATCAGCGTATTGTCAGCGTATTGTCTTTCAGTTCTTGCTGCTAGGTCAAACTAAAGTTCATTAACAGCCTGAGGGTTTTTTTTTATGATTAATGATCAGGTGCTGGGGCGTTATTTGATGTGGTGTAATGGGTCAACTGGAAAAACCCAATCCTAACAAGCCGAAAGGCAAGTCCGAACTCCACATCTTGTAGCTACTTTGATCAAAGGGAATTGATTCCCTTCAAATGGATGTATATTAGAACCAAGAAGGGTGTAGTTGAGCTCTATCCACTACAGCTGGATTAATACTACGCACAAACGTCAGAGACGTGTCGGCATTGTGCGTAGCCTATGATGTCATAGCTGCTATGTGCTACGTATAAAGCAGGCTTAAACTGAAATTAAAGCTGCAAGCAGCGATGAACGGGCCCTCACACCCTTGTGCACGTTCAGGCGTGATGCAGTGGAAGCGCTTGTATGACTTGCATGTAGATGTCTTCAGGCCTGGACATTTAGCGGATGACACCAGCCACGACTTTCTATATCAAACCATTCAAAAGTTATGGCAGAAAGTAGGAACTATCAGATATCGACCAATCAGAAGAAGGAGCGGGGCTTATTTGCTCCAAGTTTGTTCAAGGACTCAAAACCAAGTCAGATGACACCACCCACAAGTCTTTGTCAAACCATTCAAACGTTATGGCAGAAAGTAGGAACTATCAAATATGGACCAATCAGATGAAGGGGGGGCGCGCTTTTTGGCATCTATCGTCGCCACCGTAACGCTTTTGACTGAAAAAAGTAATGCGCATCGTCGCAGGATTGAGACGCACATTTTGATGTATAACACACCTGGGTGCACGTTACGGTTCGGTCGAAGAAACAGCCGCAGAAATGGCATAAATTGCGGCAAAATTACACGATTAATTCAAAATGGCCGACTTTCTGTTCGGTTTCGTCCATGGCGCCAAGAGACTTTTCTTCAAGTTGCGACATGATGCAGGTGTGTACCGATTTTCGTGCATGTACGTCAAACCGTATTGTGGGGCTTGAGGCACGAAGTTTTCTAGGGGGCGCTGTTGAGCCATTAGGCGACGCCCATTCATGCAAACCATGAAATATCAAATGTATCGCCTGTATGTATGTATGTATGTATGTATGTAGGCCTGGCTTGCGTGCAAAATTTGGTAACTTGGGCGCTTTTTGGCGTCTATCGTCACCACGGTAACGCTTTTGACTG
Source organism: Cololabis saira (assembly GCF_033807715.1). Taxonomy (NCBI): domain Eukaryota; kingdom Metazoa; phylum Chordata; class Actinopteri; order Beloniformes; family Belonidae; genus Cololabis; species Cololabis saira. The sequence continues at coordinate 22,252,522 of NC_084606.1, read as the reverse complement.
AGAAAAGTAATGCATATCATTGCAGGATCGAGACGCACATTTTGATGTATACCACACCTTCACACTGTAAGTGTTCGGGCCCTAATTAAGCATTCTAATTGTCGTTGACGTCTGTCAAGTTATTTGCAATTGGACATGATGAAGTTATTCGCAATTGGACATGTTGCGTTGCTGTTATAGTGTCGAGTTTTTTTTTTTTTATTATTCCCTTGCATAGCACCTGCCGCATCCAATCAGAAAGACCTTTTTATTTTGGAGGGGTTTTTTTTTCTTCTCAGATTGAACAGTTAATAAGAGCCATCTCAAATAAATCTGAAATTTTCCAACAGAGGAAGACAGTTTGTGTAAATACAGAAGCAAACACTTCAGAGACTTTACTGCAAGAAAGTGCGCAGAGTAAAAACAGATGCTGCTTCAATCTTTTTACTGCTGGCCTATTTGTTCCTTTACACACACCCTTTGATATTGGGGATTTGTCCAAAACATACAAACATTATCGTGAACTCCATCCTCCGCCAGCCTTGACATGTTTATACAAAATACTGCAACCAGTGTCATGTCCTGATACATACAAAAAATATATCCATGTTTAAAAAAAGTAAATTGTAGAAAAAGTTTGGCCCACATTCTGAAGACATTTTCCGGTGATCATTTCACATGGTTCCATGTTAACTTTCGTCTCCCTAGTTATTTTTTTTCTCTAACTCCGTATTCTTATATATTAGTCATCTTTTTAATTCCACGGTTCTAGTTTATAATTATTCTTTTAATGAAACGTTATTAGGTGCAGTCAACCATTTGTTTTTGCAATGAACTGCAGTGCTTCTGTGTGACAAATTATTTAGTGTATATCATTTTAAATGTTTTAGCTCTTTTTCTAACAGTAATCACCATTTTGATTAGAAATAAGGACATTCATATGCAGTTGTGCTTTGTGTGATATAGAAAGAGTTATAAAGCCATTACCAAATGTGTGCACTTTGTTTGAACCTTTTCATTTTCAGTGGCAGTTAAAGACAGACCCCTTGCAGGCCCTCATTCATTCTAAAAATTGCTGCTGGATCAGCAGGCTTTAAAAAGCTTTCACTCTGGTCCAGCTTCACTTCTGTGATTGCCCGGCTTTGATGTACTGTACTTGAATACCACACAAACTAAGCAGGCTCAACAAACTTTGGACTATCCTGAGGCGTAAGGCGGGGCCAAAGCAACCGAATTCTGATACATGTCATTTGTGTTTTATTTTGAATGAATGAGGAAATACAGCACCATAGTCTTCTCTCAGCCTGATGGGACAGCTGGCCTCAATCCTTAACAGCATGGATTTGGCAGAGGTTTTGGTGCCAGATGGGTGAATGTCAGTATATGTAATCCAATCAAAACGTTTACCTACATAGCACTGATGGAGTTTTGGTAAGGCCATGAAAAGTTAAAACTGCCTAATGGAATTTGAAAGAGGCATTTAATTTGTGAGCTAGTTGACTAATTCAATTTAATTTTATTTTATTTACATTAGGGCTGCAACGATTCGTCGACGTTGTCGCCAAAAATCGATAATCTAAATTGTCGACAATGAATTCCATTGTCGCCAATTGTCGCCAGACGTGTCTTTCCAATGGAGTGAGGCGTCTCACTTCAATACAATCTCTGCCGAGTCGCGCATGCACGACTGCGTCTCAGTGCAGCTGCGGGTAATAAAACTTCAAAAGTTTGGGAGCATTTTAGCCTCGATACGGTGAATAAAAAGATGACTTGCAAGGTTTGCAAAGCCGACGTTGCTTTTCACCAGAGCACGTCGGTAATGCATTTGAAGAGAAAGCACGTCGGAGTGCTGAACGAAACGGAATCACCTTGGTAAGATATCAAGCGTATTTTGGCTTTAAAAGAAAGCTTTAACGTTATGCCTGACAAAGTATTAAATTAAGTCAGATATTTGGAGAAACTGCGTTTAGTGTCTGTGGCGCATTTTGGAAGAGAGACGCACAGGACCGCAGTCAGTCAGCAACCTTCTCTCCCTCCACAGCAATGTAATGGCCAAGCGATTCATTTGTTAAATTAATTTGTTTCATTCTAAACTTTGTTTATTTTATGTTATTTATTAGTATTATTTGAGCCACTCACAGCCTACTCTCGTTATAACCTCAATCAAATAATTGATACAGCGCGAAAGGCGAAAAAAGGCTTGTGCGCTGATGACAATTGATGGATTTGTGTCTAACTTTCAGTCAGGTGCTTATGAACTGTCAATTATTCATCAAGCTCCACAATGATCATGTTAACATTAAATCAGATGGATTTGTCTGGACCTTTCTCTTGCGGGACGGGATAAGAGACTAAATCAATGCATCTTTATTGTGCGCCGTGCGGGCATGAATTCATGAGTTTTGCAGGAGGGGCGGGAGTGTAACACACACGTTGCGGGCGGTAATGGTCAGAAATTCAGCGGGAGCAGGATGAAGAAAACAGCCCTGCTATAGCAGGGCTCTAGTACGGAGCCCCTCTGGTGACATTTGAAAAAAATAAAATAATGCGTGGCCACGCATTAATAACTCGTGGCCACGCATTAATAACTCGTGGCCACGAGATATTAATGCGTGGCCACGCATTGATTATCTCGTGGCCACACATTATGTATCATGACATGACAATACTCTTGCTCTTTAATATAAATAGACTATAATTACCGTTATTAATGATGAATAACCATCCCACCAAGGAAGTTTCATCCACGAAGTCCAGACAGTAGGTTATAATGCCATCCACGAGTAAAATAATGCGTGGGCACGAGATACATAATGCGTGGCCACGCATTAATAACTCGTGGCCACGCATTGATTATCTCGTGGCCACGAGTTATTTGCGTGGCCACGTATTTTATTTTTTTCAAATGTCACCAGAGGGGCTCCGTACACTAGTACCCATCTTTCTTGTGTTTATTATCATTTGCCACATAATTAATGCAACCTCATACTAAATTTAAAAAAAAATTACGAATTATAAATATTAGTCGACTAATCGTTTCAACAGTCGGTGACTAGTCGACTATTAAAATAGTCGTTAGTTGCAGCCCTAATTTACATAGCATCTATTACAACACAAGTTGTCTCTAGGATCTTTCCCAGAGACCCAAAACATGACCCCTGAGAAATTATTACATAAACATTACTTAAACACTGGCAGGCAAAAACTCCCCTAGTGGAAGAAAAACCTTAAGCCAAACAGTGACAAGGAAAAATTCCCTTTTTAAGAGTGAAGAAACGTTGAGGGCTTGCTTGCTGATTGGGTAACGTATTGCGTCACGCATCGCATCACTTCCTGGTGTTGCGGTCTGTTGCCGTTGCACGGCGTTTGCAGGCTCTGATCTCTCCCGACTTTTTTGTCGAAACTTAGATTGTTTTCTGGTAAAATAGTACTATATCTGGTAAATTTCTGTCTTCATTTCAACACTCACACATTTTTCTCTTCCGCAACTTTCATTGTCACCAATCACCGATACATTTTCTGTCTGTTAGCCTCGGTTAGCCTCTTAGCATGGCCTCCCCTTCTCCCACCGTTTCACCTCTTCGCTGCTCAGTGTGTGAAATGTTTAACTATTCCTCTCCTCCTTTAGCGAAGACGGTACGTGCTTGAAGTGTAGTTTATTTGCAAGGTTGGAGGCGAGGCTCAGTCAGTTAGAGGTACGGTTCCGCCAACTTGACCATAGTCCGATAGACTCGTCAGCTAGTCAGGCTAAGTTAGCGGCGGACCGGCCTGTAGCAGCTGCTGGTAGCCGCTCCCCTGCAGCTCCCGAGCAGCCGGCCAGGCAGGGCAGCTGGGTGACGGTTCGGAGGAAGCGTAGTCCTAAAAGGCGCACGGAACACCACAACTCGCTTCATGTGTCTAACCGTTTTTCCCCACTCAGCGACACACCCGTTGGGAAGCCGACCCTGGTGATTGGCGACTCCATAGTCAGGCATGTGAGGCCGACTCCAGCGACCATAGTTAGGTGCATCCCGGGGGCCAGAGCTGGTGACATTGAAACAAATTTGAAGCTGCTGGCAAAGAGTAATCGTAAATTTGGTAAAGTTATCATAAATTTCAGAGGTAATGACTCTAGTCTTCGCCAGTCGGAAGTCACTAAAATTAATAAAGTCTCGGTGTGTAACTACGCCAAAAGTATGTCGGACTCCGTAGGTTTCTCTGGTCCCCTCCCCAATCTGACCAGCGATGACATGTTTAGCCGCATGCTCTCGCTCCGTCGCTGGCTGTCGCGGTGGTGTTCAGAAAACAACGTGGCCTTCATTGACAATTGGGAGACGTTCTGGGGAAAGCCCGGTCTGATTAGAAGAGAAGGCATTCCTCCCACCTGGGATGGTGCAGCTCTTGTCTCTAGTAATTTGGCCAGTTTTATTAGACACTCCCCCTGACAATGCAGGGTCCAGGCCAGGATGCAGAGCTGCAGTCTTACACACTTCTCTGCTGCTTCTCGAGGACCAACGCCTGCCAATAAAACTGTAGGATTGCATTATGTAATTGGCGACTCTAAAACTGTAGGATTACATGATGTAATTGGCAACTCTAACCAGGTGCCTAGCAAAATAGAAATTGTTGCAGTTCCCCGCCCTCCAAAAGCTCACCAGGTGCTGCGTTATAGAGGCGTTAACCAAAATAACCTTGTAAAAATTAAAACCAATGCACATTCGGTACCAATAAGAGACCGAAAAATTAGATGCGGACTACTAAATATACGATCGTTAAGCTCCAAGTCTCTGTTAGTAAACAATATAATTACAGAGAGTTAGTTTGAATGAATCGACTCCGCCCGGCTACTTTAATCATCATATTCCTAGAAGCACGGGCCGAGGCGGAGGAGTCGCAGCAATTTATAACTCCAGTCTCCAAACAAAAACTGAACCTAAGTGCAATTATAATACTTTTGAAAGCCTCACGCTTAGTCTGAAATGTCCGAGCTGGAAATCAGAGAAGCCAGTTTTGTTAGTTGTAGTGTACCGGCCCCCTGCTGGTGCTTATCTAGAGTTTCTGTCTGAATTTTCAGATTTCCTATCTGGATTATTGATCAGTACAGATAAATTAATCATAGGGGGTGACTTTAATATTCATATGGATGTTGAAAGAGATAATCTTAAATTAGCTTTCAATTCTCTTCTAGAATCAATGGGTATCTCACAAAAAGTGGACAAACCGACGCACTGTTTTAATCATACCCTGGATCTCGTTCTCACCTACGGTGTTGAGACTGATGATCTGTTGGTGTCACCTGTAAACTCCTTTTTATCCGACCATTATTTAATAACATTTGAATTTAATATTGTCGATGTTGAAGTGCAAAATAGGAGGTATTACTTTAGCATATCTTTGTCTGATGAAGCTATTGCTAAATTTAGGGAGGCCATTGCTCATCTTACGACAGTGGAAAATAGTGAATTAGTCGAGGCCAGTGACCTGGGTTCTACCTCTGCAGATGTTGATTTCCTTGCTAGTAACACTGCTGATTTGTTGCATTCAGCTTTAGATGAAGTTGCTCCTTTTGAAAAGAATGGTTTCTAGCCACAGGAGCTTAACTCCCTGGTATAATTCAGATATCCGCATGTTGAAACAAAACGTGCGTAAAATGGAAAGGAAGTGGTACTCTTGTAAGTCTGTAGACTCCTATCGTAAATGGAAAGATATTCTGATAGTATATAAAAAGCCATTCGCAAAGCCAGAACAGCTTATTATTCAACGTTGATAGAGGATAACAAAAGTAACACACGTTTTCTGTTCAGCACTGTAGCCAGGCTCACAAAGAGTCACAACTCTGTTGAGCCGTGCATTCCTGCAGCTCTCATTAGTGAAGACTTCTGTAACAGTAAAATCACGAGAATTAGAGAAGAAATCAACCAGCCGGTTGTGGGCGTTTCTTCAGCTTTAGCGACTTCCCTAGGCTCTGACTTGACTCTAGACAGTTTTGATCCTATAGACCTCCCTGAGCTGACCTCATTCGTCAATAGAGCTAAGTCAACCACATGTATGTTAGACCCCATCCCGACTCGACTATTCAAAAAGGTTTTTTCTCTTATTGGTGCGACAATACTGGACCAAATCAACCTATCCCTAAACTTAGGATATGTAACACAGGTTTTCAAAGTTGCAGTAATTAAACCTTTACTTTAAAAACCTTCTCTTGACCCAGACACCTTAGCTAATTATAGACCAATTTCCAACCTTCCATTTGTATCTAAAATTCTGGAAAAGGCAGTTTCATGCCAGTTATGTGACTATTTGTATAGAAATGATCTGTTTGAAGTCTTTCAGTCAGGTTTCAGAATGCATCATAGCACAGAGACAGCACTGGTTCGAGTCACGAATGACCTTCTTATGGCCTCAGATAAGGGATTAGTGTCCATACTGGTTCTACTGGACCTCAGTTCTGCTTTTGACACTGTAGATCATGGCATTTTACTTCACAGGTTAGAGCATGTTGTTGGGAGTAAAGGGACAGCTCTACGTTGGTTTAAATCATATATATCTGACAGGTTCCAGTTTGTTCATGTACATGAGGTTTCTTCAGAACAGTCAAGGGTCTGTTATGGTGTTCCGCAGGGTTCAGTGCTAGGGCCAATCTTGTTCAGTTTATACATGCAGCCATTGGGACGTATAATCCAGAATGACGGCATACACTTTCATTGTTATGCTGATGATACGCAGCTCTATTTGTCTATGAAGCCGGATGAAACAGAACTGTTAGTTAAACTTCAGGCATGGCTTAGGGACATCAAGGACTGGATGTCCCGAAATTTCTTGCTTTTAAATTCAGATAAAACAGAGGTTATCATTCTTGGTCCAGAGCATTTTAGGAAGGGATTAGATGGTGTTGTGATGGCTTCCAGTGCAACTGTGAGAAACCTTGGTGTTGTTTTCGATCAGGATTTGTCATTTAAGCCATATGTTAATCAGGTTTGTAAAATAGCTTTTTTCCATCTCCGTAATATTGCAAAGATTAGGAAAATCCTCTCGCAGAGTGATGCAGAAAAGCTACCGTATTTTCACGACCATACGGCGCACCGTGTGAAAAGGCGCACCCTCAGTTTTGTGTGTCATTTTTGGTTTTAAAACGGCGCACCGACCCAAAAGGCGCAGTCTACAGACACGGAGCTGCACACACATGCGCTGCAGAACACACACACAAGAGTGCTTATTTAAAAATAGAGCAGGAGCAAAACTTAGTTTGATATTTAATTTCACTTTTCACATCAATCAAACCCTTCAAAGGTTCATATTCTGTTTCTGCATTAAAGAATTAAAAAAAACACCAGGTCGACGCACATAAACCTGTCTCAGCCACCAGCCCTTTTCATTTCACTCTGGCTGGAAAAGTCTTTTTAGGCAACGCTTTTCTTTTAAAGATCACCATAGCCGGCAGTTTCTGTCTATCAGCGCGGCAGGCAAGCACAAGAGTAAATAAACTTTTCATACCCCGTTGTGCTGCGGATCCCGGGTCCCGGCTCCCGCTCCCCCCCGCTGGACCGGTCCGCTCCCCGCCCGCTCCCCCGCCCGCTCCCCCGCGCTGGACCGGGTCCGCTCCCCCGCGTCCGCTCCCCCGCGCTGAACCGGGTCCCGGGTCCCGGTCCGCTCCCCCGCGCTGGACCGGGTCCTGGGTCCTCCTCCGCTCCCCCGGTCCCGCTCACACACACGCGCATGTCGGGGATCTGGTACCGGGGTTTGTATCCGACAGGAGCTCCGCTCCGCTAATTCAGCTGCGCCACTGTCTCAGCCACTTGATCATCATCCCTTCATCCAGCCACCCCTTTTTTTCTTTTAAAAATCACCATAAGTTTCTGTCCATCAGCGTGGCAGGCAAGCGCAACATAAACGAGTATGTGTGTGTGTGTGTCGCAGCGCGAAACACACACACGCGCATGTCGGGGATCCGGTACCGGGTTTGTAACCGACAGATTTGGCTGAAAATCTCGGAGGGTGAAGCTGATCTGACCTGGGACAGACCCCAGAAATCCCTTCTCCCAAAGCGGGCGGGAACCAGGATAATTCGATCGGATCCCGCGTTGGGAACCAGGAAGTCGGGCTGGAGCAACTGGGGAACGTGACCGGTTCCGACCGGCCGGGACCGGAGGAACCCACCTGTACTGGTAGCAGGGACTCCCGGGGAAAGAGCACCGGCATTTCAGCCGGATCTGCCCCCGGGGATGCGGCGATCGGACCCCGGAACCCCACGGCAGATGCTTCCTCGGTTCCCGACATGCAAAACACACGCGCTGCAGAACACACACACAAGTGTGCTTATTTAAAAATAGAGCGGGAGCAAAACTTAGTTTGATTGTATTTTATTTCACTTTACACATCAAGCAAATCCTTAAAAGTCTTCATCTGTTTCCGCATTAAACAGCTCAGTGGATGGTCTCATTCACGTCCGCAACTCAAGGCTTCACCCGCCCCCTTCTCTTTTTACCGTTCTCATGGTGGCCGGCCTGACATTACCGTAATTCAGGTAATAGACACGGCGCACCGTTTCATAAGGCGCCCGGCACATTTAAAAAAAAAAAAAAAAAAAAAAAAAAGATTTATGTGCGCCTTATGGTCGCGAAAATACAGTAGTTCATGCGTTTGTATCTTCTAGACTAGATTACTGTAATGTGTTATTAGCAGGATGTCCAAGTAATTTGCTGAATAGGCTCCAGCTGATCCAAAATGCAGCAGCGCGAGTGCTGACAGGAATCAGCAGGAGAGACCACGTCTCTCCAGTGTTAGCGTCGCTCTATTGGCTACTAGTAAAATTCAGAATCCAATTTAAAATTTTATTACTTGCGTATAAAGCCCAAAACGGCTTAGCTCCGCATTATTTGCAAGACCTGATAGTGCCTTATGTTCCTGGTAGAGCTCTCCGTTCTCGGAGTGCAGGTTTACTCGTAGTTCCTAGAGTATCCAAATGTAGATTTGGAGGGTGGGCGTTCTGCTATCAGGCACCATTACTATGGAACCAACTTCCAATCTGGGTTAAGGAGGCTGACACCACCTCCACCTTTAAAACTAAACTTAAAACCTTTCTGTTTAGTAAAGCCTATAGTTAGTGTTAGTAAACCTCTAGCTGGTGTTGGTAAATCTCTAGGTAGTGTAAACACTAGTGTGTTAGTCAGTAGTCATAGTTGCAGCTATAGAACAAGACTATAATAGTTAGTCTCAAATATAGCTTTGTGGTAGATATGCTGCTATAGGCCTATGCTGCAGGGGGGCACCGACATGATCCACTGGGCGGTGCCTCTCACCCTTCTCCTCTCCTCTTCCCTTCCTCTCTTCTCCATTTTTATTTATTATAAGTATCCAACACAGTCTCACTCCGAATGCGCTGAAATCCGACGAACGGTCACAAACCTTTGGCGACACCTACTAACGCAAAAGCCCTTCTGCGTCTTTTTCAGACGCAATATGCTCCTATTGACTGCAATGTAATTCTGTCTGCGGCTATATTTGACGCTCAGAGCCCGCGAACGGTTTCCTCATTCCTCTTTTAAAAAAAATGTATATACTTCAATTTAAAAGTGTGGTTTGATGACATTTCTAGCGAGAAATTTTCAGACGCAAATAGAATACACCAAATTGTATGACATCTCCAATGTAATCCCGTCAGCTGCTATATGTGACGCTCAGAGCAGTACTTCAATTTAAAAGTGTGGTTTGATTTGCGATAAATATGCCTTTTTTCCCCACAATCTCTGTTCAGTGAGTATCATGCATGGTTTATCAGTTATTAAGAAGCATTTTTCCACTTCGGATTTGGCCAGAGCTAAATGGGGATGGAATTGGGCACCAACAAACGACAGCAGCCTTTTTGAAAAATATATTTTTAGTTTAATGCATTGCATGCATGCGTTTATAATTCCCATATATTCTGTGACTGTACTAGTTGTCTGACATTTTTGGGAGATGTATTTTAAAAACTTAAAAAGGGGACTAATAGCCTTCGTCCCGCTGTGTACCCCCCCCCCCCCACCACCACCACCTTTCCGCTACCCCGATGCGTCTACCAAAGACGCTTTGGCAGGACCCATTTGCGTTCATGACTGACGCTCAAAGCCCCCTTCGCGTTTTCTTCCGACGCATGCGGATCACCTAATCTACCAACGTAATCCCCTATGCAGCATTACTTGACGCCCAGGGCAAGTAATCACCATGACAACCAAAGACTACGCCACGAGCGTCATTCTCTTGCAACACATTTTTCACTCCCGACTCCTCGCACATAAAAACGTACCCTGCCTACATTGTTCCAAAGTGCAAAAACGTAGAGGGGTTACAATAATAGCCCTTGAATTGTATAACTGTTACATTTTTCTGACTATTCCTTTTGCGACCAAGTCACTGACTTTCAAGATTCTGGCCGTCACACCAAAAAACCAAATCACACGCTTCCTCGTTGGGAAGTTGTTTTAGATATCACCAGAATAATGTGAAATCGCAACATTTCAATTATGTGAAATGGCAACATTTTGGTGCTGGGATACGTGGTCGTGATATATAAACGGATTATTACATATGGTAAATGGCTCACACTTATATAACGCTTTCCAGCTGTACTCCTACAGCCGCAAAGTGCTTTACATTGTAGACTGTTATTACCCACACAACGGCGCTGGCCTGACAACCGGGAGCAGCTAGGATTATTACATTATTATTATTATTTATGGGGAACGTTTGACACAGGAATTCCCCTGGGAATACGTCATAATGACGAGGAGGATCCTGGACACGTGACAGATGCCACTAATGTATAAGCAGCATTTTCATTTTGTAAATGCTTGAATCAGTGCTACTTTTTTTATACCTTCTATACTTTATACTGTGGGTAAGAGAATAATGCATCACCATTAATAAGATGCTCATATGTTTGGGATTAAAGTGCAAAGTAACTACAGCTATTCAACCTCTTAATCCCTAGGCTTCTGGATAGCCCTAAATGACATGCCACTACAAGGTCTATATGTATAATCTTGATATCATAATATTGCATAAATGAAAGATTTATAGTAACCCTAACCCTAAACTTTCCCCAACAGGGAGCTTTAGTGATTAACAGGTTAATGAATATAGTGAAGTATAAACTTTAACAAAATACTGATTAATGAAGTGAACTATCCAATCCACTTTATTTATATAGCACATTTTAAAAACAACAAGGTTACCAAAGTGCTGCACAATGAGTAAGCAAGACATAATAAAATAGTAAAAACTAAAAAAAGAGTAAAATAGATAAGAGCACATAAAAGCACGAAATAAAAACACACCAAACAGACAACAACCAGTGATTCATAAACATAAAAGACAGGACAGAGACCACACAACTCTCATGCTGGATTAAAAGCCAAAGAATAAAAATGAGTTTTAAGACGAGATTTAAAAATTTCTAGTGTGGGGGCCATTTTGATGTGGGGAGGAAGCTCGTTCCAAAGTTTAGGGGCTATTGCTGAAAAAGCACGGTCGCCCCTGGTTTTTTGCCTGGTTTTGGGAACGACAAGACCTGACTGAGTAGAAACCTCAAAGACCTCGAGGGAGTGTAAACATGTAGGAGGTCTGAGATGTACTTTGGTGCCAACCCATTTAGTGACTTAAAAACAAACAATAGTATTTTAAAATTAATTCTAAAAGAGACAGGGAGCCAGTGAAGGGAGGCCAGAACGGGGGTGATGTGATCATGCTTGCGGGTTCCTGTTAAAAGAAGTGCAAATACCTCAAACTGTACATAAGTAAGTATACTTAAGTAAATGTACTTTTAATATAATCTGTGTTCATTAAATTATGTGTAAATGTTGTCTGAGTGGATTAGGGTTAGGTTTATAAATTGTGAAGCTATACCAGCTGTGTCCATGTGAAAAGTAAAACTTTGTCATATCACAGAACCAAATAGGCTACATCGTTGCAAAGGCCTTGATCAGGAGAATAACATCATGCCGATCTGAAGATGATACATGGCTCATGCTTGGAAATATTGACCTCTGAATGTTGAACCTGGGGCACGTTTGAAGACTTTTTCATTCAGCAACAGAAGGGACTATAGGACAAGCTGTTATAGAAAGCTCTTGACCTCAGCTGTCATGTGGGTTTCGTCACCATTGGGCACCAAATAGGGGCACTGTCAAATATCGAGGGCTGAAGAACATAACCTCCTATCTGCAAAATTGCCTGACTGGTGTTTTTCACTTTAGATGACATCACAAGGTGGGCTGCACCTAATCAGCCTGTCTGTACGTTATTTCCACCCATATAGGTATCCTTAAAACAAAATAGCATTAACACAGTTTTTTGTGTTTTCCCAAAAAAGGGAAATTTTCCGATAGGAGGTTATGTTCTTCGGCCCTCGATATGGAAAAAAAAAACAAAACATTTTCACACATTTAACAATTTGATTTTTAAAATCAAATAACACCAATGTGTTTCTCACAAATTTGTTAGGAAGCGTAAATCAGCCAGCATATTTGTAGTTCTTCCGGTTTCAAGATGTTGTAATTAGCCTACATGTTTATTAATAGCTTATAGATGTCTCTGAGGTTGGCTCTACTTAATAAACACATTTTCTTGATAGGGTATTTTCTACATTTCAATACAAAAACAGTATATTGTTTTTCTGGTTTGATGGAAGAAGAATAGATGGTCGGACTGATGAATAGTTTAGATTCAAAAGTATAGTTAGGTTACTCGATGTGATATGTCACTGTAAATGTGGTTTGTTAACACATTCAAGACCTAAAGTCTAGATAAATTATATAATGTTTCTACAGTAATTGCAATAATTCATGGAAGATTAATCAAACCCGTGTTTTTGGGTAAATGGCTAAAAAAACTCAATATGAGTGGTTGCCAGGTTTGCTATTGTCAGCGTTTTTCACGCATTACTTGACCACTCCGCCTCAACGACCGCAGTGCTACATATGCTAATAGACCATATGTACGTGAAAAACGGAAACACGATCTGGCAACCTGTTTTCCTAACTTCCCTCAGCTTTTAAAGTGCTGGACAAAAAGCCGAACTATTGCAGTATTGTAGAAAAATCGAACTTTTTGAGCTTCTGACTTTTTTTGTTTTGTTTATGCCAAAGTTTGTTTACTTTATAAGATATTGTGGTTTAGCTCCCCCACCCCTAAATCAAAATACTTCCTCAATTGGTATACTTTTTAGTAGGCCTATATACGTTTTAGTATGGCATTTTGGACGCACCGTATCTTAAAATAACAAGATAGAGTATATAAAATTATACAAATTTCTCGCTATAAACCTTAATAAAATGCATTTTAATGCCGAAACTATCTTGAAAAATATTGCATTTTCCAAGAAAAATAATATGTATGTTAACTTCTGACATGTTAGTACGTTACTCTAAACTTAACTATCTTTAAATATTAACCATTTACTTCCATGTCCCTAGCCACAGTAACAATGACCACACATCCGGGTCCCTACATACTAACAACCAGCCCCCTGATTGGCTGAGACTTACCAAGTGTACACATGATTCCTCGGCTACACAAACAAGGGATAACTCAAACAAATGGCTGGTAACTACTAGCAGGTTACTAGCCCCCCACTAGCCTATACCTATGGGATTAAATAACGCCTCATTCAATGGGCTGATAACAGTCAACGGCAAACGATCGGTGCATCTGTCACGTGTCCAGGATCCCCCTCGTCATTATGACGTAGAGGGAGTTCCCAGGGGAATTCCCCATGTCAAACGTTCCCCATAAATAATAATAATAATGTAAAAATCCTAGCTGCTCCCGGTTGTCAGGCCAGCGCCGTTGTGTGGGTAATAACAGTCTACAATGTAAAGCACTTTGCGGCTGTAGGAGTACAGCTGGAAAGCGCTATATAAGTGTGAGCCATTTACCATATGTAATAATCCGTTTATATATCACGACCACGTATCCCAGCCCCAAAATGTTGCCATTTCACATAATTGAAACGTTGCGATTTCACATTATTCTGGCGATATCTAAAACAACTTCCCAACGAGGAAGCGTGTGATTTGGTTTTTTGGTGTGACGGCCAGAATCTTGAAAGTCAGTGACTTGGTCGCAAAAGGAATAGTCAGAAAAATGTAACAGTTATACAATTAAAGGGCTATTATTGTGTAAATAAGTATGAAGAAGGTCATGGTGACTATGAGGGGTGATAGTCTAGTAGCTACAGAGGTGGGCTTGGGTCTGGAGGACCCAGGTTCCAGCCCCGGAATGGCAACCAAGGCCCTAACCCTAATTGCTCCATGGTGTGTCTCTCAGATGTAAGTCGCTTTGGATAAAAGTGTCTGCTAAATGACAGTAGTAGTAGCAGTAGTAGTAGCAGTATAAGACTGGTCTGGGTATTGTTAAAACTGCCGATCTGAGATTTCATTGCACAACCATTACCAGGACTTACAGAAATTGGTCTAAAAAGCAAAATAATACCTAGTTTTCACGGCAAAAATGTCTTGTCGATGCCAGACATCATAAAAGATGTCAAAAGTAGTTTCATATGAAGGAAAGGCAACAGTTACTGTTTATTACGATAAAGGTATGCAGAAAACCATCTCTGAATACATGATACATCATACACTGAACCAGCAGAAGAAGACGGTTTTTCCAGAAGTGGTGAAAGGATCACTTCAGTCATAAGGATTTAATACTTGGGAATACTACTGAATGCATTGGTGCTGACATTGTCATGTTTCTGTTGATGACCTGGGCATAACATAGATAATGAAGATGATTTTTTTTATTATTAATGACTGAAATCAAATGACTAAATTGAATAAATTATACTGTAGAAAACATAAACAAAGCTGCCCTCATGCAACACAGTTTTGTGCAGTGTTTGTAGACAAAGAACCTGTAAACTGAGGAAAATTGGTAAGCAATTGGTGCTCACAAATTGGAACTAAATCATTATATGCATCAAAGATGTGTGCCAACATACCACAAAGCCATCAACAAGTGAAGCTGCTTCACTTCGGTTGTCATTAACTTGTACAATTATTTAGTTTAGGAATCTTGAATCAGTTGGTCTCTGAAGCTGAGGATTCCTCGGAATGATTTGAGAACCCTCCAATTATCATGACAGCCTTATTTCTTTAGACTTGCATGCACTCTTTCACAGACACAACTCATATTTGTTTACCCAATGAGCAATTTGCTGAAGCATTGGATTGGCTGTGCTCCATATCTATTATGGCTATGGCTCTATTTTAGAGTTGATTATAATTCTTAGAAACATTTTCTTAAATCCATTTTTAAGCTAATGATCATTTATCTGTGAACACAAGTAAAAGCCTCAGATTTACTCACTGAATCGTTTAATATAGTACAGAGAACCAGCAGGCCAAGTACCCCATAAATTGTTCAACCCCAACAAATAATCTTCAGTCTGCTTGTGAGGGAGTTTATCCAGTCACTTGGGGTTTTTATATTTAAATCTACTACTACATAATCACTAAAAGAGGTTGATATTCTGAAGATCTTATTGACTTTGATAACATTCTATGGGATTTTGGGGCAAGGCAAAGTTTAGTTGTTTTCAAGAAGAGATTTAAATGTTTTATCTGAGGCACAACAACCCAGTTGACATTAAGCACGCTTCAATTACTCAACACTTCTGAGTGGCATATACTGTAGACAAATTATTTGACAGACAATATAGTCTGAAAAAAATAATTATTGATCTAACTCCAACGATAATTGTTAATAGTTTGAATTTATTCATGTCAGGGTTTGGGATAGTAGGACCCAGATGCAGGAGACGGAGGCTGAAGGAGTTCCAAGAAACATGATTTGATTGTAAACAAAAAGCCCTGCTGAGCAGGATACAAAACAAAAAGAGCCTAAACTTGACAAAAACCTAAAAAACATGACAAGTGACATAGTGGTAGAAACAGTACGGATCTGCAGACACCAAGACAAAGACAAGACAAGTCATACACAGAGGGCTTGACAGGACACGTGTGCATACAATCAAGCCAGATAGATCAAGGGATTTCAAAATAAAACGGGACACAAATACAAAAACCATGACAAAACCGTGACCATTTACAGAACTCTTTGTAAATAAACTTCAAAGTGTAAGAGAAAGCAAAATACCAATCTAAAGTATACTGGTGAATTCTCTGTCACAAACCTTTAAAGATTGTTATTTCATATAATGTGGTAGGTATTGATTCAGAAAATAATTTGATTTGCAGCACTGCTTTGTCATTCTCTCTGAGGACATCTCTGACCACACTGGCTGTCTTGCTTGAAGAGTATACACTTTTCACTCTCCAGTATAATCACAGAGTAATATTTTCACTCTGGCAAGCTGCAGCACATCAAACAAACTGGTTACTGTTCCAGGATCTGTACAGGGGAAAAAAATGAAGCCCCACAATGAAAGATATTGTGAAGAAGTTCCTTTCTTTGTTCCTGAGGAGTGCATTTGTCAAAAGAGCATTTCAGGACATAGTTTTCACAGCTGTATTGGGTTTAGTTTTAATGTTTTACCTTTTTGCTACAAGGAGGAAAAATAATTAAAGGCAAAACGATTTTAATCGCAAGAGCTAATGAAATGCAAACAAATTCAGATGCTTCAAAATTTCCCTGAAGGATCCTATCATTTTGCAAAATATAATGCTATCTCAAAATATAGCATTACATCGCGCTAAACGATATTTTCAAGGTATAGCTACAGTAAATGGTCTTTACTGACAATCCTTGCTGACATCCAATAACACATACAAAAATGATCAAATTAATGTTAAAATTCAGTACAATACTAGCTGTTTCCTATGTAGCCTCTAGCTGCTAGCCTAATTCGGAAAGATGGAGAATGGAGTAAAACAACTTGCTATTCTTGTTCTTTTGTGTTTTCCTCAATAGCTTTTCTTTCCACTGTACCTCGTCTTCACAGCTCCACTCATGGGAGCCATTTTTGGGACTTGACTAAGTCATGACTTCATTTCCCCCACCTCTTCCAAAAAGTGTGTGTATTTGAAATTGGTGTTTTATCTCTGTGCCAACCGCTTCTGAGATCCAGCAAAGGTATCAAGAAAAGTGACAGGGTTGTTATGTCAAGTTTACGTCATGCATTCTGTATTTACTTGAAACACTGAAACATATATGTTTTCAAGCATTAAAAAAAAAAGAATTAAAGCTGCAAGCAGCGATGAACGGGCCCTTGCACCCTTGGATATATCAAATATCGACCAATCAGATGAAGGGGCGGGGCTAATTTGCACCAATTTTTTTCAAGGACTCAAAACCGAGTTTGATGACACCACCCACAAGTCTTTATGTCAAACCATTCAAAGGTTATGGCAGAAAGTAGGAACTAATATCGACCAATAAGATGAAGGGGGGCGCGCTTTTTGGCGTCTATCGTCACCACGGTAATGCTTTTGACTGAGAAAAGCAATGCACGTCATCGCAGGATGGAGACGCACATTTTACTGTATAACACACCTGGGTGCATGTTACGGTTCAGGCCGTATTAACTGCCGAAGGAATGGCATAAATTGCGCCAAAATGACACGATTAATTAAAAATGGCCGACTTCCTGTTCGGTTTCGGCCATGGGGCCAAGAGACTTTTCTTTAAGTTGTGACATGATACAGGTGTATAGCGATTTTCGTGCATGTACGTCAAACCGTATTGTGGGGCTTGAGGCACAAAGTTTTCTATGGGGGCGCTGTTGAGCCACTAGGCCACGCCCATTAATGCAAACCATTAAACATCAAATTTTTCGCCAGGCCTGGCTTGCGTGCAAAATTTGGTGACTTTTGGGGCACGTTTAGGGGGGCAAAAAGACCGGAAGGAAGGAAGGAAGGAAGGAAGGAAGGAAGGGAGGAAGGAAGGGAGGGAGGGAGGGAGGAAAATACATTCCTACAGATACAATAGGGCCTTCACACTGTAAGTGCTTGGGCCCTAATTACTGGATTGAATAAAAGACAAAAACATTGAAGCCCTCTACATAAGGTAACGAGGACACTTCAAACAGCTAGATAGCTTCTAGGGACTCGAGCTTTGTCTAAGCCAAGAACAAATGCATTGAAAAGCCAACACTGATAAGGCATCAGAGAGAAATTAGAAAACAACTCATGTGTCTGACCCAGGAAATGAATTCCTTCCTTGGCTGACAAATTGCATAAAAAAATGACAGCATCAAATGATGGCAACCACAACATCAGCTGCCATTTCATACTGTAATCAACTGACAACACAAACCCATCAGCTGGGACTGAAAAGTTAGCTGATTTTTGCATCTCTCATCATACCAGCCAACACTAAATTTTAAGTACACCGGTATTCAGACTTTAACAGAGTATGTTATGAAATGAGCTAGAGGAAAAATTGGGCATTTAGGAGGTTTATTGAAATAATCAAGTCATTTTACTAGTGTATACATGGGTAATGGATACTGAAGTTGTTTCCTGTAAAGGTCATTCAGTAAATCTTGTTCTGAGGTACCTTTTACACACTTAAGTTATAAAAATTAAATAAATTAATTAATAAATGTCCTTTTCTCCCTTAAACATTTTGATTCAGCTAAATTTCTTTCAACCAACTAATCTCAAGGTTTGCATCTTTTGTGGATCTAATTGTTTTCTTCATTATGTTGAACACTGTGGTATTCTACAGTAACACTCATACTTTGACGAGCACATTTTGAATGTCAAAATGCTGAAAGTGTTCTATAGTAATTTCCATAAATTCCTTGCAAAACCTCATTTACTTTGTAACTTTTCACTACCCTTATTTGTTTTTCAGCAGCATCCATGGGTCTTTATGATTACCTTGTTCTTCAGATGCAAACACAAATCTCCGTAATAAAAATATTTACAGCTTTTGCTCCATGCTGGTTATTTGTCTCATCACAGGACATTACTCAGGCATACCAGACTTGGCTATGATTGATCAATTTATTTCCTGTCAACAGAAGAAAATCAGACACAGGTGCAGTAGCAAATGAGCAGCTTTTATTGTGTATACGTCAAATGAAAGCGTAATCAAAACCCTCGCCCAATATAAGCCCTGATCCAACAGCATGAGAGGAGACTAGCGGTATAAATATTTTGGCAGCCTTGATGTTGGTATAGAAACTCATTATGGGCATTATCCTGACCAGCGAAACAAGAAGAGCAGCATTTTATGCTAACAGCTCCAAACAGAAGGCAGACAAAGCGATAATTTATTATTTATTGACCTCTTTGTCTCACAATGCTGTGTGTTCTGTGTTTCAAGTGTCTCATTGTTTCTTTTGTTTTTTGTTTGGTATTGATGAGAACATCACAAGACAGCAGCCAGTGCATGCATTTTCCAGGAAACATCACTCAGGCCATGTATAGGCTTTAGTGTCCAATTACTTTCATACGCAGCAGAATCTGGTATTGTTGTACTTTTGTCACTGCTGCTTGAAACAAGCCATTTAAATTCACAGACACACAGATCCTGTTGGATGCAGCCTGCGATGTTGTACATGTTCTTGCAGTTGAACAGAACAAGCACGGTTGCCACTCAGCTCCGTTGATTTTAAATGTTGCTTTGGTAGCCACATCATAAATAAAGATGGTTGGACAGGTTTGATCTGAAAGAATGGATGTTAAATTTAGTGGACATCATAGCTTAGCATGAGCTAAGCCAAGTTTAAGTACTGTAGTTGGCTTGTGGTAACTGTACAAAGGATGCATAGATGTTTCAATAACATATCATGCTGAAACATCCTTTTCATAAGAGCATATATGTGAAACAACCATTGGCTCAAACGTCTGATGTAATCTTGTTATTTTATTTAAACTTACCTAAGGCTGAGAAAATATCATACGGTAAGTGATTCAGTTTGCAGGATGACATCACACACCCAAGATCAGTAGAATTATCCAGCCTTCTCCTTCTTTATGTTCACCTGTGACCTCCAACAGCATAAAAGTATCCTGGATTTTGTGCACCTCAAAAGTGGAAAGACAAAACTCATTTGCTCTTCCTTTTTTCTTTTTACTAACAGGAAATTGTTATCATTAATTAATACTTTTCTTAAGACAGTCATTAGCTGACTATGCTCTGTCAGAACTCTGTATTGCCTTAAATCCCAGCTCGGTATTTCAATTTTTTTTTTTTTGGTTTTTCCTGTTCATTATTTAGAAACCTCAATATCTTTTTTGTCATTGAATGCTAATGTTGGCTCCAACAATCTCAATGATAGAACTAGCCCGACGGGGCTGTCTCACTTTGTCTTGGTCACGTGACCTGCCTGTTGCACCAAGCTATGGCATCGTTTAATGATCCTACACGATTCAATTTTTTTTTCGTTTAAATTTTATTCATATAGCGTCTATTACAACAGAAGTTGTCTCTAGGTGCTTTCCAGAGACCCAGAACATGACCCCCGAGCAATAAATACATAAACATAACTACACTGACCCCTATTGGTGATTAGCAGTATGAAGCGTTATTCGTGTCTATTAAAATTCAGGTAATTCTTTTATTAATGCCACTGTAGGTTAATTATTATTAATATTGTATTATTATTGTCTTCTGCAGACATCACAAACCACACATACTGCCTTGCATTACAGTGTCAGTTTCATTTGGATAGAGGTCAATAAATTCATCTTAAAAGGCGAGAAGTTGCTGCATCTTCTCTGACCAGAGGATTAGGCCAGTGTAAATACAGCCAGCGTATCATCACTGAAGCTATTCTGTTACAAGTTGGATACAATCTTTACCAAGGTGTCGAGCTTTTTCTGGTTTTCTAAATGCAACTGATTACAATCCACATGTTAAAGATTCTATATGTTTAACGGTGCATCTCAATGATATAACTGCAACTCAACCAGTGTTTTAGCTGATGTTGCTGCAGTCATGATGTAAACAGTCCCATTGAACATTCATACACTTGACTGTCCTTGTTTAGATTAAAAAATATGACAATGGCTACTATTGATATGCTTTTGCACTACTCTATGGGACAACACGCACGTGCATGTGCAGTGTATAGTTGAGTTTGCTGCACTTTGTAAAAGTGCCTTATTTTGCCTGACAGTTTTGATTGACATCTTGGGTTCAATTGTATACATGTAAAAGTATTAGCAGATAGATAAATCAGATAAATCTGTAACTGTTTAAAGACTGTAAGTGTGTGGGATCCTCTAATGCTGAGCCATGCCACTGAAACACTATCAAATTAAGTCAGACCCACCTTTTACCAAAACAAACATATAAGTGCATACAAGTCACCAGTCTTATGTCATTGTTATTTTATTAACAGTGTTAAATAAACTCCACTTCATTGAGTAAGATGATATTCTTTGAGTAAGGAGCTGGTCCACTTTGTGTGGAAATGTGCAACTTTGTGTGCTTGCACATGTGCTTGTGTTATTGTGACCCCAGAATTGAGTTCATGCAGTCGGTGGGAGTCTTCAAACCAAATTTACCATGGCCCTGGTGGAGGTTAATGTTTGTCCTCCCATCTGCTGTTTTCTAATCATCCCCTGTTATCTATGAAAAAAGAGAGTGCAGGAATATAGGCATAGCGTGCAGCAGCCATCTTTTTCCATTTACCCCTTCACTCTCCTGGCTATTTCACCATCATTTGTGAAATCAGCTGTAGCAGCAGGAGGAGAGTTTGCACAAAATGTACTTCCTGGAGTGTCTATTTCATGCCATGAGGAGAGAAGATGGAGGCAGCAACTGAGGAGAATAAGTGAGAGAGAGGAATGTAATGAATAGAACAGTTGGAAAGCTAGCTGAGATGGCCTCTGAACATTTGTCACTCCAATAGTTGTCTCTGTTGTGAT
Organism: Cololabis saira; assembly: GCF_033807715.1. Classification (NCBI taxonomy): domain Eukaryota; kingdom Metazoa; phylum Chordata; class Actinopteri; order Beloniformes; family Belonidae; genus Cololabis; species Cololabis saira. Next base: position 22,230,743 of record NC_084606.1, on the reverse strand, counting down.
ATTAGATTTTTGGCTTTTATTGTTTTTTTTTGCAGAAAGGGGGCGTCACTCTGTGCTTGAATGCCAGCAGAACTTCATGTGCAAGGGGCGAGGTGCATTGTTTTAGATGGAGGGGGGGGCACTGTTTCTCACCTCACACCGTATCCTGTGTGATTCCAACAATTATTTGCGATTCCTGCCCTTTGCTTGAGTCATGCATGAGACGAGAAGAAAAGCAATCTAATCCTAGAGCTGTCTCATTTTGGGTGTTGTTCATGGGGGAGTCACGCAACCTTACTGTTCCTCCAGGGACACAAATAGGAAAGTGGTGAATGTTGGCACATCAGGCCACAGCTCTTCCACCCAAAATGACTTGGCTTGCTCATACTGAAAACCACAGCACACAAGAGCCACCGACCATATTGAAGAATATCATGCCAATAATAGTCCCGTTAAGGTGAGAGTTTACCACTCTGCTCACATACTCGAAATGTTTTGTGGAATCTCATGTCCTGAAAAATATTCTCCTACTGACTGAAACCGGTAGGGTTGAGTTCAAAGTGAAACTAATAGGTTAATTCAAACAAATACAAATAAATTAGCATTAAAAGTGTATTTAGACTTTGATGCCAGCAACACCATGTCAGTGGGGAAATGAGCAAATCTGGTATCTGGTACTTTGATAAGAATTCAAGACTTCATGAGAAATCTCATTCTATGGAGTTCAGGATTGGATACAGTTGTTGGATGGATCTGGTCTTCCAGCGGTGTGTGAGAAACCACTGTCCCGCTGTGATCAATATAGACACATAGGCTAAAACTTCAACACAGTTGATGTAAGGAAGCCATATTTCAACTTTGCCAAGAACTTCTCTGGTCAGAAGAATCCATGTTTGATTTCTTTTAAGAAAAACAGATATTGGATAAAATGTGCTAAAGATGAAAAAGATCATCCAGTCTGGGATGGTATGGCTGTCATTGTTTTGGTGTTTAGTTCATGTTCTGTTTTGACACTGTGTCTTTGTGTTTCAGTTATGTCTTGACTTCCCTTGTTCCCATCTGCCCTTATTGTGTGTACATGCGTCTCGTCAAGCCTTCAATGTATATCTTGTCTTGTCTTTCCCTTGCTCCCTGCTGGTCCCACGTCAAGTCAGGTTTCTTTGGATTATGGTCATGTTAAACTTGTGTTTTTGAATCCTGCTCAGCAGCGTTTTTCGGTTTAAGTATACAATAAATCAAGTTTTTTGGAACTCTGGTCTCCTGCATCTGGGTCCAACTTGACTTGCACATAAATGCTGGTGTTATGAATGTGGAAACGTACAGTAGATTGGAATTTTGGAGAGGTCTGTGCTCCTATCTAGATAACATCTTTTCTATGGAGGTTTTCGGTTATTTCGGTTATTATTTAGAAAAAACAGACGCTGTTCTGCAACACAGAACAGCATGGCTTCCTTGGCCTTCCTGCTGTCCAGTTCTGTTCCTTGTTGAAAATGTTTGGCATATAAGGTGGAATAGAATCCAAAAATGATGACCGCAGATGTTTAAGCAGTTGAAATCTTGTATTCAGCAATGAAGGACACAATTCTCTTGCAAAGCTGCGATTAAAAGAAGGGTAAACAATGGAAAAACCACGAAATACTGTCCATACCTCTTTTGCAACTTTCTGGGAGTGAGTTGCTAGCATCACACTAATACAATGGAGTGGATCAGTGGAGACATCGAAAAATCATTTTTTTTGCACTTTTATCTAATAAATGCTAATAACTGTGTTAGCAAGTTTAGTATTTGAGATGTGTTGCATTTTAAACATACTTCAAAACATTACTGGAAATAGGGTTTGTAGTTCCCGTGCCTCATTTTGATTGTTTTTTTTGGGAATCAATATTAGATTTTGTGAATGTCAAGGTGACTTTGGGAATATTAACTCTATATGTCACTCCGTTACATCTTTGTATCTCCTCCACTTACCCTCTGTTAGTGTCTTGTTCGTTCTCCCTGTTTTTCCTCTTGCCCCATCTCTCTGGAGAAGCCCTCTGCTTGAACAACTCTTGAAAAAATCAAGGGGGCAAATATACATGTGTGATGCTCAGGACTGGATAATGGTGCACTTGTTCAATGTAATTGGCCTGGAAAAGCAGTGTAATTTGTAACTGGAGAACCCTGACTTGACTTGAGAAAAATGTAAATGTGCAGCAGAGGAGCCCTTTGGTTAATCAGTTCTCACAAAGAGAATACTTTAAGTTCATTAGTGTTCCATTTGCATATTCGCCCTCATAAAGGAAGCGTTAATCCCAAATGAACTTGCATGTTTCTATCATAAAAATGGGTTTATTTTATCATTTCCTTTTTATTGCCCAGGCTGAAATGTATGTGTGATCACAGCAGAATATCTCTTGGTTATTAGTCAATTGAAGTTCTTTCATGTTTTTGTGTTATGCAACATATACAGATGCAGTGGCGCATAGCGACAGGGCTCATATGTCATAGCTTTCAAAAATCTCAAACGAAGAATGTCTGCTCATGCAAAATCTAAAAGTCAAACAGCTTCTATCCCGCTAAAAGAGAGAAAAATAAGTCTTGTATTCAAAAAAAGAAAAAGGATCAAGGGACACTAAATAAATGAAGTGTGTCTGAGAATTATTGCAGAACAAAACAGGGTCATTTTCCACTGATGATGACCATCATCTGACACAGTAGTGGACTTGAAGACAAAATATAAAAGGGTAAGGCAAAACATGAAATATTGAAGTGCATTTATACAACAAGGGAGAATTTGACCTTATATTAATGCAAGACCACTTTGCACCACTTATATCTGCCTTTTTTCATATTCATCTCTAAGTGAATCTCTGTTTTTCTTTTAAACACTGTTGTGATGTGAAACCACAGCCTTTTTGTACCAGGAAACATTGGCGATAAAGACTTCTTATCTTAAATACTGGTGATGATCCAAAAGCATCCAGCTGGACTCTTACATTCCACAATATGACATCTCACTGGTAGGATTTTGTTAGATTTGAAGGCTGTTCATAAATGCTGCAAATAAACGAGACCAAACTAGGTGCCAAGAAATAAAATGAAATTCTGAGTTTAGGTGAAACATTTCCATTTTACAACTCTACTTTACAATTTGGGACACTGTAAAATATAAATAAGAACATAACGTAATCATTTTCAGACACCATAAACGTATACAATATTCAAAGTTGCACTTTAGTATGTCATGGCAGCAAAACATCTCAAAATTTACAAAAGGTTGCTAAAGGAAGTGATACACAAGAAAAAGAAACACCTTGGGGAGCTTGTTGTTGCTAATAAGGTTGGTTACTAACAGGTTGGGGACATAGTTTGGTATAAAAGAGCATCTTAGGGAGACACTCAGAAGTAGAAAGCCAATCCACTAATCTGCAATAAACAAATTGTTAAACAACTACAGAGTACTGTTTGCAAAGGCTTTTATCATAATTATCTGCAGTACACAATACCATAGAAAGATTCCAAGAAACTGATGAAATCTCTATGCACATGGGACAAAGCTGCGAATTAATATTGGATACATGTGATCTTTGAGCTCTCAGCTGGCACTGCATTAAAAATCAGCATGAGTCTGCAATAGGTTCGCTGTATGGGCTTAGGAACAATTTCAGATCTCACAAGGAACACAGTTCCACATCCCACAAATGCAGGTTGAAGCTCCGTCATAGAAAGAAGAGGCTACACGTGAACATGGCCTAGTAATTCCACCGTCTTCTGTCCAAAGCTCATTTGAAAATGGACTGAGGCAAAAAGGGAAACCATGTTGTGGTCAGATAAATCAAAATTTGCAATTCCTTCAAATGATCCTGCGTCCTCTGGACTAAAGAGTAGAGGCACCATCCTGATATAAGCAACTCTGATGGTGTGGTGGGGGGCACAATACTGCGGAGGAATGAGAAGCTTGAACATCTGGAAAGGAAACATCATGACACTATTTGGAGATTGTAGATTGTAGCAGGACCGAAATAGGAGAGGAGTCGTCAGGACAAGTTGAAAAAGGTGATTTATTTAAATAAAACGGGCTGAAACTGCAAAGAATGGGACAGCTGGCCTCAGCAGCAGCCAGACATACAGACAATTGTAACAAGAGGAGATGGTGCAGTTGTAAATTTCACCAACTTCTTCTCAGATGTGTTGCTGCCCTCAAATAAAAAAAAAAAATACCTTGCTTTTGTTTCACCTTTCAATGTTTGGCATATGAAATAATGCACAAAAATCAACTTTTTTTATTTGAAGTGTTATGTTTTGAAATGAAATACACACCTGATTTTGTCATTAAATTTTTCTAAATATTTTTTTGTATCATTATGAAATGCGTAATTTTATGTATTTTTAGGGCCCGGGCACTTACTGTGCGAAGTATGGAGCCAAATCAAGGCCAAAAGTTTTGCTAATTTGAAAATAAAATTTGAACCTGAAAATTCTTTTTTACAGTTAAAATTTTTTTTTTCAGTATCAGATCTTTTTTTCAGTTTCAGAACTTTTTATTTCAGTTTCAAATCTTTTTTTCAGTTTCAGATCTTTTTTTTTTTTTTTAGTTTCACATCTTTTTTTTCAGTTTCACTTCTTTTTTTCAGTTTCAGATCTTTTTTTTTTCCAGTTTCTTTTCTTTTGGCCCCAATCTGGCGTAGGGGGCCTGGCATCAACTGAGAGGGGCGTGGCATCATGAGTGACAGCATAACAGAGAAGGCGGGGGACCTTCCTCAGTCATGTTGCCTTCAGGATACGTAGGTTGCAGAAGTTATCAGTAGAAGTATGATTCAACACTGTATATACACTATATTCACGTGATTGGCAGTAGAAAAAACTGATATTAGTGACACATTTCTGTTTAAAAAGCTGTTATTGAGAAAGTTCTTCATTCACAAATGTAGATTTTTTTTAAGACCAAACCATGTTTGACCCATTGGAGAAATGAGCTAAAGCTCTTGAGTAAGTCCTTGAGTCTTGTTAAAGAAAAGAAAGCCCTTAAACTGTTTTCTTTACTTGAAAGCAGTGTTTCCGCTAGAAAAAATGTTTGAAATTCCGGTCACATAGGCTATATGAATTTATTGAGGTTAAAAATAAATCATATGCAGGAGTACGATATCAATGCAAGTCATTTAATAGTATTTTTATTGAAAAACAGGGTATTTAAAAGAAAATAAGTCCCGTCAATTGACTTGCGAGCGTAACTTCAAAAAATAAATAAATATTGCCGAAGCTTGCGCGTAACCTACGGCGTAAGGTACGCGGCGACGCGTACTCTACGCCGTAGACTCTGCGTCGGTGCGATGCGGAACCATAAATCAACGCACACACATGGCCGCGTCAGCGCCTCAGTGGATGTCGGCGCCGCAGCTCCGCTTCCTCCCGGCTCCCGGCACTGAGGCTCGGCGTGTCCCTCCGCCGGGGCTCGGCGTGTCCATCCGCGGTACTCCCGGGGACTCTAGTCCCGCAGCACCAGTGAGTATTTTCACCGGACATTTTGACCGGAGAGATTATAAAATACCGGACTTCGGCATATTTTACCGGACAAAGTCCGGCAATTACCGGACAACGGAAACCCTGCTTGAAAGATATGATTTAATATAAGATGGCTCTTGTGAGTTATTTTTTATTTATTTTGTATTTTATGTTGTACAATAATTCGATTCTCGGTGTATACTGATGTTGCTCAACCCAAGGCAAAAGTTTGTAATTCTGATATGACTTTTATGTGCTTTGTTTCTTTGTATCTTTCAATAAAAAAAAAAACATTCTGGTGTAAAATTAAAGTGAAGTTAAAGCGAGTTAACAAGGGGGAAGTTAACCTGCATGGGGAACTTTCTCCAGCAGAGAGCAGCATAATCGTGCCAGCTGGGATCAGACCGGGAACAGCGCAACTAGCGGCCAGAGCGAGAACTGCAGGTCGCGTACGCGTTCAGTGTCTTTTTGCGAACGTGCCTGTCGACGCGCCAAATGAACGCAGGATACGTGTGACGTCACGCGTACGTGTTCTGAACGGCAACTTTATTTGGGCCATTACAGTGCGAAGGCCCTATTGTATCTGTAGGAATTATTTCTTTATTTTTCTTTTGACTTGGCCTTTTTGCCCCCCCTAAACGTGTCCAAAAAGTCACCAAATCTTGCACGCAAGCCAGGCCTGGTGAAAAATTTGATATTTAATGGTTTGCATTAATGGGCGTGGCAAAATGGCTCAACAGCGCCCCCTAGAAAACTTTGTGCCTCAAGCCCCACAATACGGTTTGACGTACATATCTGCCATAACTTTTGAATGGTTTGACATAGAGAGTCGTGGGTGGTGTCATCGGACTCTGTATTGAGTCCTTGACCTTCATTGGCCTGAATTAGCCCCGCCCCTTCTTCTGATTGGTTGTCCCTATTTTCTGTTGTAACTTTTGAATGGTTTGACATAGAACTCGGTTTTTAGTACTTGACCTTCATTGGTGCAAATAAGCCCCGCCCCTTTTTCTGATTGGTCGATATTTCATAGTTCCTATTTTTGGCCATAACTTTCAAATGGTTTGACATAAAGACTCATGGGTGGTGTCATCGGACATTGTTTTGAATCCCTTGACCATAATTGTTGTGAATTAGCCCCGCCCCCTCTTCTGATTGCTCGATATTTGATAGTTCCTATTTTCTGTCATTACTTTTAAATGGTTTGACATAAAGATTCGTGGGTGGTGTCATCGGACTTAATTTTGAGTCCTCGACCTTAATTGGTGCAAATTGCACGCGCGAGGGCCTGTTCATTGCTGCTTGCGGCTTTAATTTGGGGTTATTATTTTTTTTATTTCTTTGATAATACTTTTATCAGGAGTGGTACACAGGTTGGTCAGATAGTAGATGTAGCCTAGCTTTGATTGGGTCCCGGGTACCTGGGATAGTTGCTGCTTGTGTCTCTGCCTGTTCTAGTGTCTGTTGGTTTTTTTCTCTTGCACACATTTTCTCTTGCACGCACATTCTCCAGGGCTCGTGTGCTCGTTGTGCATTTCCATGTGTCCCCCCCATTTGTGCCCCCCCCCCCCCCCCCCCAAAAAAAAAAAAAATGGGTATGTATATTTAGATATATATATTCATAAAATAAATATATATGATATATTTAAAAATGGATCATATATATATTTTATATCAAAAATGTGTGTGTGTGTGTGTATATATATATATATATATATATATATATATATATATATATATATATATATATATATATATATATATATATATATATATATATATATACCGGTATATATAATTTAGGTTCTTACCAACATGGTATTAACCATTAATATATATGCAGACAAAAAAAAAGAGTGGTACACAGGTATCAAAGTCATCGGGTTGTTCACTATATAAACAGTTACGTAGACATTTCCCTTTTCTTGAAACCATATACAGCATATACATAATTACATGAGTCAATTTTTCTTGGGCTCTCGGGTCCTTTTAATTGTGAATGATGTCACTGGTGCTAGTTCCTGAACTGTTTAGACTTTGCTTTTGGGTGTCTGTCATGATCTCGAGATGCAGTTTGTGGATTCGTCAGTTAGAAACTAACAGGGAACCACCGGAACTTCAAAAATATAATTTTACATCATACTGTCAGTAACTAATTTAAAGCCAAAGTCCTATTTCTGCTAGCTTGAATTATTTAGGAACATAACCCGTAAAATCAAACCCCTGCAATGATGCTAAAGTAATACTATCCACTTTTTCTGTCCTGAGCAAGCATCATTGTGAGGTTGGTCTCACTTTGGCTTGCCGGTGTTGGCTGCCTCCCAAAACATCTCTTTGGGCTCGTCAGCTCTGGATTCCTGGATGTTACCCACACTGCAGGAGGAAATGATGCGATGGTAGAGGAAAGGGGGTTGAGAGAGTTGAAAACAAAGCCATCAATGTGATTGGTTATCTGGACAGAGGCCAAGCTGAAGACAGAAGGTGGGAGGGAGAGAGAATGAGAGCAAGAGAGAGGGAGTGTAGGAGTGTCTTGAAGCTTTTTAAGTGCCCACTAGAGGGGTAAGGAGGATGCCAAATCTTTTGGGCATCTCATTATTGCCTTCCAGAATATCTGCGGGTAGCATTTCTATACGTCTGTGATGATCTGTGTTATCTGTCCTGTCTTTGTCCATACACCACATGCAAAGTGCATAATTGCCCCAGAAAGTGTAAATTTATCCTCCTGAACCCCCTCCTGTATGTCTTTTGTTGAATGCATACACGCTGTGTAAAGCATTTGTATAGGACGCATGTAATTGCACACTCACCACTTAATCATACTCACCACTGTGAGCAGTCCTCACAGTAAAAAGCTCGATTTGGATAATACTTTTTAGTTGGAGATTCAGTTATGCCATTGAGACAATGAAGTGTTTGCTAAGTGTTCTCATTCTCCACTTATGTGTTGTCTTTGTGGCCAGTGCATATGAAGAGGGTTAAACATCCAGCCGATACACAATCCTGTGTGCCCTTTTTGCTCACTTAAAATTCTGAACAAAAAGCAAACTCTGACAGAATAGTAAAAGCTGCCACTGAGTTTAGGGATCAATCATTTTGTTATGAGCAACTTTCCAGCTTTACACTTTGGAACTTATTCTAAAAAGCAGTGATTGCTTCATATTTCATGGACTTTATTTGCTATGCATTGCCTCCTTTGTCCTCTCTGAGATTAAATCAACCCCTAATGACACCTTTTGTGCTCTAACACCATGTTTTGTATGCAGTTGTCTTTCTCCTCATGACAGTGTCACATATTTATCGTCTCAGGTTTTCCACATTTTTTGTCTTATGCTCATCTTGCTATTGTTGCATTTCCTTTCTCAACGCTCCAAGCACAGTTGTCGCTGATGACAACTTGAAAGACTATTCACTTAGTTCTTTGTTAACCCCTTCAAAATGAGAGAGCATGTCATTTTAGAGCAGGAGCCTGAGAATAGGCTGGAGTTTAAGAGGTTTAAGAGCTTCTGACAGCCATGGGATTGATCGCAAAAGCTTGGCTTATGTTTCCATTGGAAGCCTTTCCCCTTTTTACTTCTTTTCTTCATTTTCTTTTTTTTTTTTTTTTTTATAGAATAGTTCCAGCTCAAATAGGTTGGATAGAGAGCATGGGTACACAGCCAAATACACCTCATCCTACAGATGCTGTATTGGGTCCAGGTACAGGCTCCGGCTGAGTCTCTCAAGGACTTTCCTGAAGTCACATCATTGTTGCTCTGGCAGTATGCGTCAGATTTTTATCTTGTTTAAAGCTTAACCATCACTCCTGCCAGAGACCCTTTATATACGGTCTCATCCTGTGGTGATTGTGATGATTTCCTGTGGGTACAGATCAACTCAAGTCAAGCTGATAACTCTTTGTGAGGATCTCAGGAAGTGGTGGGTTGCTTTTGAGCTCCACTGAGTGTCATAACAAACTGTTTGAATACTAATAGAAATTATAACCGCAAATGTTGCACAATGCTTCGTTGTAGCATTATGGGATGTAATAAGCGAGGGACTTTCCAAGAGGTATCTCAAATTTAATAAAATTATTTGAGGGAACTAGAAGATTTTAATGTGAAAAGTAAAATGGTGCAGGACCGCTCAAGAGCCGCTACTTAAAAAGACCAACATGGCTGCAGAACTGCCAATAACGCCTTGGAACAACACATTTTTACTGCAAAACCAACAATAGTCCCTTCCTGCTCCACTGCATACAGTTTTGGATGTGTTTTGTTGTGTTTTGCTTGTCTCATTGTTGAGCGTCCTGACATCACATGCTACATTTCTTTGACTGGTTAAACGCCTATCCAGTGGAGTTTTTAATTTTTTTGTTGGTACCTTCAGACTAAATGTTTGTATTGAACAGGAAAAAGTGTCGGATCACAAAGAGAGGACAAAACATCGTCAAGGACCATTCCCACCCACAAAACACACTGTTCACACTTCCGCTGTCTGGCAGATGATACGGGAGTGTAAAAGCAAGGACAACCAGACTGAAACAGCTTCTATCTACAGGCCATCAGGGTCCTAAATCTCTGACTGTTTACAACTTTGAACATTCATTTTGCACATAATCTTTTCCATGTTAACTTTTTCTAACTTAATATTGCACATTTCCAACTGCTCTATGCACCTCATAAGGAGTACCCCATCCTTTTGTACATAGTATATTTGTTTCAATTATTTTGTTTTCTATACTACAGTCAGCTTTTACATGCTTATGGATAATATTTAATTTAATTTAATTTTAGTTCTACATTTGAGTTGTGTGAAGGGAAGTCGTAAAATAAGAATTTAATTGCAGAGTGTAAGCTGCTGGGTGCATGACAATAAACTTCCTGAACCTCTTGAATCATAAAACGTTTATTCAGTATAGTTTTACTTAAACATATTGGTTATTTACCCATTATCACATTTTGACCAATTCTACCACAAAAAGAACTTAAGCTAAAATTAAAAGTTGAATCTAAATCTACATGGATTGTCTACATCAGCTTATTCTTTCATTGCTTTTGTCATTGTCTACGTTCAAGTTCATTAACTCCCATCATGATACTTGGCACTCTGTAGCATCCGGTCCATATGTGCTGTTTCACCACAGCTCAGGAGCTTTGTTACCAGAAACCCCTGCTTGGTGCCATGCAGAAGTGGGAATTCACAGCCAAAATTGGTTTGTGCTCACACTATGCGTGTCCTCTACCTTCTATCAACTTCTCTTTTGTTCTTCCTGTCTTGCATTACGCCTTATTAATTCCTATTTCCTTTGCACAGTGTTTTCTAAGCATTTTTAAACTTGATTTCATACATCCTAAATACTCCTAGGATAATGTGATTAACCATGGAGAACATTTGAAACCGTGCTATGGGTGATGAAGTCAGTGCTATCCTATATTTGCCATAATAAGAACTCATTATATTCCATCGGACAGCAGTGCCGTTCGGCTATCTATTTGTCATTTTCTGAGCAATGGCTACAATAGACAAGAAAAGGGGAGAAAATTCACCATTCTCACCAAATTAGTTTTGCTAAGGTGAATTAGTGCTATTTCCACTGAGGTCATTGAGGAAATGATCATGATTCAGAGGTGTTTCAAACAAAAAAAAGGAGACAAAAGAAATAAAACACACAAAAAACAGATGTTGCCACACATGGCCTTAAAACAGTTTTGGAATAAAGAACATTTGCTGTTTGCTCCCAATCAACACCATCCCTTCCTACCCAGTCCCTTTCCCCCACCTTTACACCCTCCTGTTTATCTGTTCCACTTTCTCTTCCATAATTTTTTCGGTTCAGTTTCGGGTGAAGGAGGACCGGCGGTGCATTGGGGAGACGGCGAGAGATCAAAAGTGAGAGGGGGAGTGGTAGAGGGAAGCGGATCTGCAGGACAGCTTGGAGACCAGCGTGGGGCCATGCTTGTCACCTCTCCTTCCAGCCGTCCCCTGCACTGGCAGAGGCTTGTGCACACAAGAGTGCTTACTGTACCTGGGCATCTGCGGAGCTCTGCTGGGTGGGTGTGGGGGAGCGCCACAGGCCCCTGCACCTCTTTAGCAGCCAGACAATCTGCTCTGCGAGCTCCGGCCTGCCTGTTGGACTGCGGAGGACGCACACAGAGACACAACTCGCCGGCCACCCGCTGGGGAGCATGGTCAGCGCTGAGGCAAGCTGCTACATGAGGCACAACAAACACATTTACGCATGCAGCATTTACTCAAAACAGTGGACGACACAACAGTGATTCCCAATCGGGAGGGCTTTTTAAAACAGAGGATTTTTTTTTTTAGTTGAAAAGGAGAATATGAGAGAACTACAAAGTAGTTTCATTGATTTAAGAGACACTGTATGTGGTGACATGTTCAGAATATTTAATACATTTTTTTGGGGGGAAAAAATGAAGAATTTCCTGCCATTACTAATAAATTCATGCTTCATGCAAGTTTTAGGAAAACTGCCAATTATGAAGTTGGCTGCAATTAATACACCTCCTGCCACCAGAGGGCGCTGCATCGTAAAGCCTCATCACGCCAGAGAGACAGAAGCTCGCTAAAAAGAACAAGAGGGCACCTAGCTGAAGACTGTAGAGAGAGGAGCTCCATTGACCTCCGGAGCGAAGCTCTGTGGCTCCCAGCCAGTGGAGCGCTTTTCCCTGTCACCTAACCCCAACCTCAACCACTTTGGAGGTCACATGATTCTGTTTTGGAGTGGAAGCCAGTGGAGCTCCACTCTACACATTCCGCGGCTACATGCTCTTGACATAACAGATTAAGAACTGTTAAAACCTGATGAAAATGTATTAAAGTTCTTGGCTGGAATTAAAAATGTGCGCTACCAGGGGAGAACATCACTTTCTTTATTTCTCAGGTCTGCAGATGTACCAAATTGTTGATGTAGAACTGCAACACAACAAATTTAAAATAAGATTGCATTCATATGAGAAATAGAGCAAGTCTTAATTCAAATGGTGTTTACAAAAGTGGAAATTACCCTTCTATTTACTGAATATATTTCAATATACTATTACACGTTACATCTCCTTTTTAATGTACTTATTTAAAGGATATGTGCCAATTATATGTACAAAGCAAAATTTGAAATGTTAGATTTCCTCTTTGTTGCTTCTTAATAGTTTTTTCTCATGAGAAGTTGATTTTTTTAAATGTTCAACTACTGTCTTTATTTCTAGTCTAAAAAATGTAATTATATGATATCATAATTAAAATTCCTGTTACTGTTTAATTTAGTCCAATTCATTTGTGTGAAATTCTAACCTGATAAAACATTTGACTTGTTGAGTTATGACAAGTCAGTTCAAAATGATTTAAAAGAGGATGGATGGATGGATGGATGGATGGATGGATAGTTTAGGCTCAAGTCAGCTGCAACATTTGGAAAGATGAAGTGGTTATCATGAAGAGATGGATACAAAACAAAGCAAATTTCGATTTTTTTTTTTTGGCTTTGGTGTCCTTGACTGATGGTGAGAGAGAGAGAGACTGGGAAGTGGGGCTGCGGATGAGAGAGAGGGGAGGGGGCAGCAAAAGGACCACAGGCCAGGAGCTAAACAACAGCCTTGGTTCCTGGGGTGCCCCCTCACAACAGGTGAGCTATCTGGTGCCCCATAAAAGATCCTTTGATTGAATTCCGGTCCAGTGAGAGCGCAAAGCAGCCTACTATCCAAAATGCACCCGCAAAAAAAAGTAACTCTTTCAATGACAAAACACATCTTATAACATTTTATCATTAATATTCCAAATTATGACAGAAACACCTGTGTTGTATTTACATTTTTGATTGCAATTCTTTCAAGCAAATGCGTCCATCTATTCACTGCATTGCCAATAGTGGAAGTGCAGTGAGCTGCTGCTTCACCAAAACACTCATTCACAGTAAAACACCTATGCAAACATAATGGGATCTTCAAAAGTCATCCCAAATTACCTGTGGATTGTTTGTGTCGGTCGCTTTCTGCCTGCCTCTTATTGTTTTCCCTGTTTGTCCCTGAAGTTGATTCTTCTTTTTAAATTTAATTATGGGCATGCCAAGTAGTGGCATGACCATATTGCAATCGTCCAGAATGGCCCAAAGGGCAATGTTGCTAGCATTTTGCTAACAAGCTAAAGTCGCAAAAGTCCCACTGCGCACCAGCGGGTGTACAGCATGACCCCGCTCGGATGTGGAAAAAAAAAATCCCCAAAAACTAAAACACGGCCGGAAAAACATGAAAAGAAGGCGATATATTAGTATCTAGAAAAGGTTTCCCTTTTCTTATTCTTATTCCGCACTTTTTTTCGTCCGTTAATGCGGCCCGAACCGGAACGTGCACCCATGCATGGCATACATCGTTGGATGCGTCTCCATCATGCCTCGATGGGCATTACTTTTCTCCGTAATAGGGGTTACCGTGGCAACGCTAGTTGCCAAAAAGCAAAAAAAAAGGCGAAAATTCAGACGCTTATTGCTCGGCCAAACTTTATCGTAGAGACATCGTTCAAACTTTCAAACACTCAGCCCGATTGTCCCTAACCGACCGTACAACCTTATAATGCCAAGTATTACAGTTTTTGTGATATTGACCTTTCATTTTTTTTTTTTTTTCCGTTTGACTTTGGCCGCTAGTTGCTAGGCAACAGGTTATCGTAGAGACATCGTACAAATGTTTCCCGACTCGGCACGCTGTGGACTTCAACATACTCAAATTTCATGAAGCTGGGATTTAAGGAAATTTTATGTCAAAATCCAGGCCACATGGCCCCATTCATTCGGATGGAGTTTTTTACCATGGTGAAAAAAAAACCTATCCGTTAACATAGCCTGAACCGGAACATGCACCCATACATGGCATACATCGTTGGATGCGTCTCCATCGTTCCTCGATGGGCATTACTTTTCTCAGTAAAAAGTGTTACCGTGGCAACGCTAGACGCCAAAAAGCAAAAAAAAAGGCGAAAATTCGGACACTTATTGCTCGGCCGAACTTTATCGTAGAGACATTGTTGAAACTTTCAAACACTCGGCCCGATTGGCACTAACGGACCCTACAACCTCATTATGCTAATTACTACAGTTTTCGCGATATTGACCTTTCATTTTTTTTTAAATTTCTGTTTGAATTTGGACGCTTGTTGCTAGGCAACAGGTTATCGTAGAGACATCGTACAAATGTCCCCTGACTCGGCACGCTGTGTACTTCAACATACTCAAATTTCATGAAGCTGGGATTTAAGGAAATTTTATGTCAAAATCCAGGCCAAATGGCCCCATTCATTCGGATGGGGTTTTGTGCCATGGTGAAAAAAAAAACCTATCAGTTAACGTAGCCTGAACTGGAACGTGCACCCATGCATGGCATATATCGTTAGATGCGTCTCCATCTTGCCTCGATGGGCATTACTATTCTCAGTCAAAAGCGTTACCGTGGCAACGCTAGATGCCAAAAAGCGCGCCCCATTAATAACTATTGGGAGCACAGGAATGAATGAAATACAAGCGTAAAAACACCTCAAACTGACATAGAACCACCCTAAACACAACCACTACAGCCCCAAACCAAAGCAGCGAGAGGGGACGAATGGGCCGTAGGGCATGTCCATATCAAAATTTCCAGAAATTTTCTAGTTATGGGCATGCCAAGTAATGGCATGACCATATTGCAATCGTCCAGAATGGCCCAAAGGGCAATGTTGCTAGCATTTTGCTAACAAGCTAAAGTCGCAAAAGTCCCACGTCACACCAGCGGGTGTACAGCATGACCCCGCTCGGATGTGGAAAAAAAAATTCCCCAAAAACTAAAACACGTCCGAAAAAATGAGGAAAAACATGAAAATGAAGGCGATATATTGGTATACAGAAAAGGTTTCCCTTTTCTTATTATTCTTATTCCGCACTTTTTTTCGTCCGTTAATGCGGCCCGAACCGCAACGTGCACCCATGCATGCCATACATCGTTGGATGCGTCTCCATCATGCCTCGATGGGCATTACTTTTCTCCGTAATAGGGGTTACCGTGGCAACGCTAGTTGCCAAAAAGCAAAAAAAAAGGCAAAAATTTGGACGCTTATTGCTCGGCCGAACTTTGTCGTAGAGACATCGTTCAAACTTTCAAACACTCGGCCCGATTGTCCCTAACGGTACGTACAACCTCATTCTTCCAGTTATTACAGTTTTTGTGATATTGACCTTTCATTTTTTATTTTTTTTCCGTTTGACTTTGGACGCTTGTTGCTAGGCAACAGGTTATCGTAGAGACATCGTACAAATGTTTCCCGACTCGGCACGCTATGGACTTCAACATACTCAAATTTCATGAAGCTGGGATTTAAGGAAATCTTTTGTCAAAATCCAGGCCACATGGCCCCATTCATTCGGATGGAGTTTTTTACCATGGTGAAAAAAAAACCTATCCGTTAACGTAGCCTGAACCGGAACTTGCACCCATACATGCCATACATCGTTGGATGCGTCTCCATCGTGCCTCGATGGGCATTACTTTTCTCAGTAAAAAGTGTTACCGTGGCAACGCTAGACGCCAAAAAGCAAAAAAAAAAGGCGAAAATTTGGACGCTTATTGCTCGGCCGAACTTTATCGTAGAGACATCGTTCAAACTTTCAAACACTCGGCCCGATTGGCACTAAAGTATCGTACAACCTTATTCTTCCAGTTATTACAGTTTTTGTGATAGTGACGTTTCATTTTTTTTTAATATTTCTGTTTGAATTTGGACGCTTGTTGCTAGGCAACAGGTTATCGTAGAGACATCGTACAAATGTTTCCCGACTCGGCACGCTGTGGACTTCAACATACTCAAATTTCATGAAGCTGTGATTTAAGGAAATTTTATGTCAAAATCCAGGCCAAATGGCCCCATTCATTCGGATGGGGTTTTGTACCATGGCGAAAAAAAAACCTATCCGTTAACATAGCCTGAACCGGAACATGCACGCATGCATGGCATACATCGTTAGATGCGTCTCCATCTTGCCTCGATGGGCATTACTATTCTCAGTCAAAAGCGTTACCGTGGCAACGCTAGACGCCAAAAAGCAAAAAAAAAGGCGAAAATTCGGACGCTTATTGCTCGGCCGAACTTTATCGTAGAGACATGGTTGAAACTTTCAAACACTCGGCCCGATTGGCACTAACGGACCCTACAACCTCATTATGCTAATTACTACAGTTTTCGCGATATTGACCATTCATTTTTTTTTTTATTTCTGTTTGAATTTGGACGCTTGTTGCTAGGCAACAGGTTATCGTAGAGACATCGTACAAATGTCCCCTGACTCGGCACGCTGTGGACTTCAACATACTCAAATTTCATGAAGCTGGGATTTAAGGAAATTTTATGTCAAAATCCAGGCCAAATGGCCCCATTCATTCGGATGGGGTTCTGTACCACAGTGAAAAAATAAACCTATCCGTTAACGTAGCCTGAACCGGAACGTGCACCCATGCACGGCATACATCGTTAGATGCGTCTCCATCTTGCCTCGATGGGCATTACTTTTCTCAGTCAAAAGCGTTACCGTGGCAACGCTAGATGCCAAAAAGCGTGCCCCATTAATAACTATTGGGAGCACAGGAATGAATGAAATACAAGCGTAAAAACACCTCAAACTGACAGAACCACCCTAAACACAACCACTACAGCCCCAAACCAAAGCAGCAAGAGGGGACGAATGGGCGGTAGGGCATGCCCATATCAAAATTTCCAGAAATTTTCTAGTTTGTTATTATAATTAGGGCCCGAGCACTGACAGTGCAAAGGCCCTATTGTATTTTATTATTATTATTAAGTAAATCCTGTGATTCTTCTTGAAATAAAATAACTTTTTCTTACTAATGCTGCCTCCTGAGCTTCTGAGTTGCAGTCCTCCTGATCACAAGAGGTTGTAGTAGTTCTTGCAACAACTTAGTTCTGGCTTTGACGTTTGAGTTGACATACTTGGAGCACTATGAGGAAAGAACTGCGCTGAGCCCTGCAAAGGAACATATACAAGGTCAGCGGCTAATAAGAATTAAAACATTTAAAGTGAAAATGACAAGCTCATTCTGGAACTGAGGAGTCTCCACTTCATCACCAATTTTAACACATACAAAACAATTTCACCACTGAACAAGCATGTGATATTTTTTATTTATTTGGTTTTGGAGGGAGGGGGGCGTTGCTAAATTAACTGCCAGAACAGCTGTTCGGGCATTAGTGATTTGTAAGAGAGTCAGGAACAAAACAGCCCAAAATGTGTCACTAAATTGCAGTTGACTTCCTCATGTCCCTCGAGGTCACTTCCTACCCCGCCTCCTGAACACATTCACCAGACAGGCATGGGGTCCCCCTACCCCCACCCCATCTCCCCTACTTTCATTCCTCGGTGGAAGTGCTCTGGGCGTCTGGAGTAACGAGCGAACAGCTGTTTGAATTAAATCTGCAAGAGTGAGTCTAGACGGGGCCAGGTTTATTGAAGCGATGTCGACTGTCAGATTGATGGAAGACAAGGGGGAGATGGCTCGGCTTGTTACAGGCAAAGCCAAACTGGATTCTCTCCCTGTAAGCTGCTGTAAATCCTGTGCCTTTGATGGGGAGATTAGTTGTAATTCTGAGGACATAAACACCGAGTTAGCTTTAAAGTAAAGTTGACTGGGAGACATGAACACAGTTTTACAGAGAGTGCGACCAAACATGCACCATACCTATCCAGTTTACTAGAACACATGGAGGCTTTAAGTATAAAATCTGCAGTTGTTCAAACTTTGAAGACAGTCCAGAGACTTAGGAAAATATGAAATGTTTAATTTAGTTATAATGCCAAGATGTAGAAAAGACTCTGACAGCTACTTTACACCTAAAGACTCTGATGCTCAAACTTTTTTGGACTTTCCACAAGTTGCTTCTAAAATGTGAAAATCTGCCTATGAGTAAGTTTAAGAACACCATACATGATACCCTACAACATAACTGTGTTTCCTTAATTTCAAGTTCTAGTAATCCCTGACTGACCGCTAAATTATAAAGACCTTGGATACCTTCTATATACAGCAGATCATTTGAGATGCTTTTTGATATGCCATATACGTCTTTAGCAGAGCTAGCTGGAACGTTAAGGATTATAGTTAGAGAGCATCCAAATTTATGTTTCCAGTCAGTTTACTGCAGGTCTTACAGGGAAGCCTATGTGCCCTACAGCCATGAGAGCTTTTATGCT
Organism: Cololabis saira; assembly: GCF_033807715.1. Lineage (NCBI taxonomy): Eukaryota > Metazoa > Chordata > Actinopteri > Beloniformes > Belonidae > Cololabis > Cololabis saira. The sequence goes on along the minus strand of NC_084606.1, from coordinate 22,212,067 downwards.
TCTGCATTTAAGACCCCAAAATTCAGGTTGGCTGTAGGATTTCAGACGCTGACTGTACTCTGGGGACTTTAAAGTATAAAGAAGCTTCAGCTTGTTATGAACAACTGTTCAGCTTTAAGGTTTCAGTTGAAAGTAATTTCACACTTTTAGCTGCCTCTTTACAAAGAAAAACAAAATTAAAGCTGCAAGATGAACGGGCCCTCGCACCCTTGTGCACGTTCAGGCTGCAGTGGAAGCACTTGTATGACTTGCATGTAGATTCTTCAGGCCTTGACATTTAGCGGATGACACCAGCCACGACTCTCTATATCAAACCATTCAAAAGTTATGGCAGAAAGTAGGGACTATCAAATATTGACCAATCAGAAGAATGGGCGGGGCTAATTCACGCCAATGAAGGTCAAGTACTCGATACCGAGTCCGATGACACCACCCACATGTCTTTATCACGACTCGTTCAAAAGTTATGGCAGAAAATAGGAACAATCACATATCAACCAATCAAAAGAAGGGGCAGGGCTATTTCATACCAATAAAGGTCAAGTACCCAATATCGAGTCCGATGACACAACCCGCATGTCTTTATCACAAACCTTTCAAAAGTCATGGCAGAAAGTAGGAACTATCACATGACACCACGCTTTTCGGCGTCTATCGTCGCCACGGTAACGCTTTTGAAAGAGAACATTTTGATGTATAACACACCTGGGTGCACGTTGCGGCTCAGGCCGTATTAACTGCCGAAGGAATGGCATAAATTGTGCCAAAATTATGCGATTAATTCAAAATGTTCAAAGTGGCCGACTTCTTGTTCGGTTTCGGCCATGGCGCCAAGAGACTTTTCTTTAAGTTGCGACATGATACAGGTGTGTACCGATTTTCGTGGATGTACATCAAACCGTATTGTGGGGATTGAGGCACAAAGTTTTCTGTATGGACCAATCAGATGAAGGGGGCGTCCGCTTTTTGGCGTCTAGCGTCACCAAGGTAACGCTTTTGACTGAGAAAAGTAATGCGCGTCATCGCAGGATGGAGACGCACATTTTGATGTATAACACACCTGGGTGCACATTACGGTTCGGGCGAAGAAGCGGTCGGAGAAATGGTATAAATTGCGGCAAAATTATACGATTAATTCAAAATGGCCGACTTCCTGTTCGGTTTCGGCCATGGGGCTAGGAGGCTTTTCTTTAAGTTGTGACATGATACAGGTGTGTACCGATTTTCGTGCATGTATGTCAAACCGTATTGTGGGGCTTGAGGCACAAAGTTTTCTAGGGGGCGCTGTTGAGCCATTTTGCCACACCCATTAATGCAAACCATTAAATATCACATTTTTCGCCAGGCCTGGTTTGGGTGCAAAATTTGGTGACTTTTGGGGTACGTTTAGGGGGGCAAAAAGGCCCTCCTTTCGTCAGAAGGAAAATAACAATTCCTACAGATACAATAGGGCATTCGCACTGTCAGTGCTCGGGCCCTAAAAATCAACCAGTACCCCTCTCTGCGAAGCCAAACCTAGTGGTCTCATCAAAGCAGACTGGTAATAAAACAATTTCATTTTTTTATTGGTTGAAGCGGCCTGTTGGTTGAATTTATTTAACCAAACATTGGACATGTATTTTGGCTTTCACAGGTAGAGCCTGTAATCGTGTCTATGCTGCCAGAACCGTTTAGCATTTTGCTGATACAAATATCCTAATAAATATTCACATATTTAAAGAGACATGTTGAAAACCAGATTGTGAGAAATCTTTAGCAGAATCAGCAGTTTAGTTTGCAATTGTGAATATGGTTCTGAATTTACTAGAACATTTTGAAGTTCTGCTCTTGCCAAGCTGCCCAACTCATGTAGACCTTTCAAAGGATTATAACTAATACTATTATGATTATTATAATTTTAAACATAGCATAACAATTGCCAAAGAAACACCAAAAAACCTTTATTAAAATATTCCATTTGCCCACACTACCCCCCCATCTGGATACAAAAGTAGACCGTAGAAGTTTTTTTTTTTTTTTTTAAACAGGTGATTTCCATACATTTCAAAATTTACAATTTTTACATATTTTCTACTTTTGGACTCATGCAAAAGTTTCTGCGTTAATGAAATTAAGTACATGTACAATGGAACAAAAGATTTCCAGAAGTTTGAGTCTGTAGTAATGTCCCGTTTTTGGTCTTTTTATTTATTGATAATTGACACAAAACATTGGCAAAACATGGAAGATTGGCTCCTCTCTCACCTGCTTCCAGTGCTTTCAGAGAAAACATGCCCCATTATAAACTCTCTCAAGCCTCTTTCTCCTCCCTCCCTTAATGTGCACAAGAACAACCGCTCCCTGCCGTTGATAGACTGGATCAATGTTCGTGATTGTTTGTTATTTTTGTTTGTTTATGGCCAGGGCAGCTTGCAGATGATATTCACTTAATACAACAACATTTTTTAAAGTGTTCCAAGTTAGAAACGGTGTAGAATTGCTTACCCTACTTTTAAAAGGGACTTATTATGAAAAATTAATTTTTTCTTGTTTTAACATATATAAAGTGGTCTCCCCTCACCCTGCCAACACAGAGAAGATGGAAAGACACGAAATTCTGCTGGGTCTGTTCACCCCGCCCGGCTGAATTTTCCTGTGTCATGTGATTTCTACGAGCCGTTCAGAATCTGCTTCCGTCATTACGTAACGACCGTTTACATCCGTTTACACCGTGTAACTGCATGTGAGCGTCCGACTACCGCGTCGAGCTGCGTGACATCGGACGCTCTCTGTCCACACTGAAACCGTTAAACTCGCGGCCAGTTAGGCCAGTCCAATACAAAAAAAATAAAGCAATGGAATTTATTTTGTCGCCGAACCTCCCTCGCATGGGACACGCTTTGTGTACACAGCCGGCTCTTCTGCCCGGAGAGGCTTTGTTCCCTCCCCTGCTACACGTCAAGGACGGATTATCATGACCACGGGCCCTGGACACAAACTCGCTATGGGCCCTATACCTACAATAATATCCTACGTGCACGGTGCATGCCCTCCCCAATCACTCAGTTTGGTCTCACAATAGCGCAGAGAATCCACAATCACACCGTGTGATTGTGGATGGCGGAGTGGCGGAGCGTGGGTCTCAGTCCAGAGGGGGCGGAGCATTCTCCATGGGCCCTTATGATAGTCATTTTAACGTTCAACAACACCTCATCCTACCCATCAAACAACATTTATTCTCACTTTTATTGAGCTAAGCCTATAGGCATATGCTGCAGAAAGCAGAGTAAAGTCACAAACTTGTTCAGAAGAACACACACACACACACACACACACACACACACTGGCCTGACAGCTGTCAATCACATGGAGCTGAAAACTCAGATATGGACTGACTCAGTTCCATCTTTGAAACAGCTTAAATACAAAAAAGAAACCCATAACTGATCTACACAATCTATTTAGATAGATATAGACACAGCGGTCTATAACATCATTTCTGAGCTCTATAACAGAGAATAGACTCGGCGGTCTAGTTGACAACAACACAAAGCTCATTAAAATAGGCAGGTGGTCAAGAATACCACAACTCTGATAAATACATTATTTAAGAAGGTTACACTGACTCACCAATGGTAGTTGACTCTTCCATAAAACTTTGTACATGCTTAGTCCTCTTTTAAAGTTTAGCGCTCATTTCCTTCATGGCCGCAAATTTGCCGAGTCGGCAAATTGGCAAAACTGTTTAAGGCTGATTTATGGTTCCGCGTTACACAACGCGGCACCTACGGCGTAGGGTACGCGGCGATGCGCACGTATGGTGCGCGTCGCCGCGTACCCTACGCCGTAGGCTTCGCCGTACCCTACGGCGGAGGCTCTGCGTCGAACGGCTCACAGCCCTGATGCGTTCAGGACAGTTGTAAAGTAAGAATTAGCCTACACTGACCGCACAATGCACATTTTATCGTAATTATAGCCTACAATTTACGATTATATATGAACGTATCACACAAAACGGGGCCCTATGAGCTTGTAAATTTATTTTAATTTACACATAAAAAAAAAAAAATGTTTGAAAGCCGAGGGCCCCCATTGGCTCCAGGGCCCTGGGCACATGCCCACTTTGCCCATGCGGTAATCCGTCTATGCTACACGTCATTCAGGCAGCCAATCAGAAATCACAGAAAATGAGGTTAGAAGCCGTAAAACTAGAGACATGGCCCACAGGCTGAATTTCTGATTTATGTAGAAAAAACAAGCTTTAGATTGTTTTTAAGACATTCAAGGCCTGTTTAAAATATACATTAAATGCCATAATAGGTCCCCTTTAAATACCAAAAGTCTCAGTCAATATGATACCTAAAATCCTGTAAGGAAATAACATTCCTAGAGTTTTGACTTCAGAAATGAAATGCCTGGTGAAGGCCACAAAATAATATAAGTCAGCAATAAATATTATTTCTTTAGGTTCATATTCTTTCAATTCTATCACTAATCAATAAGGTAGCCAGGAAATAAATAGTAAAAAATAAACAAAAAAACATTAGAAAATAAACAGTTGGAAAAATTATAGACCTCTGAAAGACAACTGCTTGATTTTCTTTTTCGAAAAAACTACAACAAACAAAATAAAAGCATTATATTACATTTTAAAGACCAGTGTTTTAGAAAGATAACATTAATGCCAAATGTAGAATGAATAGTAGTATACTTGCAACTGGGGTGCAAACCACAAGAGCTTGTATATCTTCTTTTGAAGGTAATGTTGCTTTTATAAAAGGCACATAAAGAAGCTGTGTCAGGATCTTTTGTCCTGGATAACAAACTAATTTTCTTAAGTGCAACGAGTGCATTTAAGTGGCATCGGATTTTTGTAACATTTTGTTAAATGAAAAAAGAAGGGGGGGTGCATGCAAATATGTAAACAAAAGACTTACAATACAAAAGTCAGGAGAAAATGTTATCCTATGAGTGACCTATATTTGCAGTGTGTGTATGTGTAAGTTTTAAAAGCACCATATGGTGGCTGCAACCATGCAATGTTGGAAGTGGAAGTGTATCCACATATTCCAACCCTCAACCTGCATTTTGATACTGTGTGACTGGCTATCAGAACAAGTTTTCCCTGAGAAAGAGCAGCATGGAACACAACTCTCACAACTATCATTCGTTTTATCGTCACAGCCATTCTAATCAATGAGAGTGGTCTCACCTGAAGTGCTGCGGTCTAGAAGCCTTCCAGAAGCAGCCGTCTTCTCTGTTCCACCAAATATACACGCTGAAGCTGTCGAGGCACGTAGAGCTTTATGGATGTCAGACACAAGCAGGACATTGAGAATCCAGTCACTTTTCAAAAGAAAACACCACAAGTGGACTAGTGGCTGAGACTCGTACAGCAACATCATATCAACCCATGGAGGCCGTGGGAATATAATTTAGATAGTTAGAGGTTAATTTATGAAGTCACAAAGCACATTTTATTAAACACTATACATTATTTTTTTAACTAATAGCAGCAAGGATGACGCATGACCAGAAGTACGCCTTTTAAATGTGCAAATTACCACGATTCTATTGTGATCGTGAGACTTTTTTTTTTTTTATATGTATATTTTTATCCAGATTTTTTCCCCCCATTATATCACCCAGTGCTTCTACCTAAGTGACAGTCCTGGGCATTGCCATCCTCTACTAACCCAGGGAGGGCCCTGCACTGAGCTCAGGTCTCCTTCTTAACCTGAGGAGTGAGCAGTGTTCCTAATTCTTTTCACCAGACGGGGTGGGGCTTCTACGGCCGGACGTAGCGCGTGGAAGGATCACGTTATTCCGGCCAGATCCTCCCCACCCCATCTGTCCCCGGTTGGCCAGAGGGGGCATGTGTAGTCCAGGACTGTTGCATGTTTTTGTGAGGGTAGCTCACATTAGCTACCCAAGGGAACACGGGGAGAACATGCAAACTCCACACAGAAAGGCCCTTTCGCCAACCCCACCCAGGGTGTGGGCGCTGAAGTCATGGGGGATCGTGAGACTTTTTGATAAATGATTGAATCCAGCTGAACTGGCAGCACTTGGAAGTGCGCCTGGTGGGAACTGGGGTTGGGCTGAGGACAGAGTCAAACCGCTGAACTTCTGCTCTGTGTGGGACCAAGCGCAGGAAATTTGTGTCAATGAAAAAGCGCAGGAAATTTGTGTCAATGAAATTTTGTAATCAAATTACTGGATAACGGAATTAATAATTTAAGATATATAATGGCATATTAAGATTAAGGGAAGACAAAAGGTTTGGCATCAAATAAATGTAGTTTTCTTGTGGGAATAAATAAATAAGAATGTGTATTTAATTTCAATTCAAACCTACATAACCTCTCTATTCCTGACCAACCAGACACACCAGGAAGTGTACACATGCAGTGGTTAGAACAATCAGAATATCTGTGTGTAAGGAATATCGACAGTGGTTCCTAGAAATGCGATATGGAAGAATTGTTGTCCTGGTGACTGGGCTGCGTAGAGCGTGCCGGCTCTTCTTCCAGCCTCTGTAATTGTGTGGCAACATTTGCAGCAGTGTGTGCAGCCTGTACACATCTATTAAATGTGTACGTTTAAAAGATGTAGACACTGATTGTGTCTCAGCAACTCTTCTGAAAGTGACTCTGACAGTTTGGATAACAGTGCCACCGTTCTTCCTCACTGCCCGCACACACATACACATGCACACCACAGCTCCATTGCCTTCAGATGGGGAGCTCCTCCAACGTCAAGAGTTGGGGGCCATCTTATAATTAACTTGCCTGCCAGGCAGCATTATGTATCATCAAGGGCTCGACACAGGCCTAGAGGAAGTCCAAAAAGTGGCACTACCATTGTTTTCACCATAACAAGGTCAATGCTATGGCAAAATAAATGAGTTATTTGTAATGGTTGGACAACAAATGTGGTCAGATGTCAACTGTCTCTCACATGGAGGCTTCTGGGCCTTGAGAAGGAAGCGATCAGGACCTTTATGTGGAGCAGAATCAGCATGAGAGCAAAATACATTTCCATTATGATTTGATAAGAACCAGAGCTAAAAAAAAAGAAAAGGGGGAAAAAGGACTGCTGTTTATGAGCTGGAGGCGGTTTTTCTCCTTCAATTAACTCAGTATGACCACACTTGTGATTTGATGAGGCATTATCCATCTAAGTGGACACTATTATACCGTCTCTCTCTGCTTCCTCCTCAGATTATTGTTCCTTGTACTAGGCTATATGCAGCCTGAGACCGCAAAAATATAGCAAAATCATCCAATAAATCGTAAATTTAGCTTATGTACTTTTAAAAATATTATTTTGCAAAAAAACATTTAAATAAATTACCTAACTAACAAATGCATGTAATTTGTGGCACGCTTGTTTCTTTTGATAAAAATCCACTGGTGTTATTACCTGGAAAAACACCAGAAGAAATTAAGAGGAAAGATACTCACTTGTTTTTAGTTTTAAGAGTAGCATTAATTAAACAAATTACAAGAAATTGGTTAAAGGATGACAATTTAACTAATTCTAAATGGAAGGATCTTGTAAATGACATATATGGAATGGAAAAAATAAAAATGAGACTTAGAAATCAAGTTTATATTTTTGAAGAAGGATGGGAAAAATGACCCATAACATGATTTTTGTGTCTGTTTTGTCTCCAAATATGTCTATACTTCTGTCCATGTAGTGTATAAGGTATCCTCTGAATGAAATCTTATATGTATTGACAAAGTGATATATATGTATGTTTTTTTTTACAATATACTGTATATTTAGAAAGTAAACTTAAAAAGTAAAATGTTTTCATCCAATATAAACTCGACTTCTGCTTTATTTATATATATATATATATATATATATATATATATATATATATATATATATATATATATATATATATATATATATATATATATATATTTGTGTGTGTGAGTGAACCAGGTGGTATGAACCAGGTCCAGATGTGCCATGACGAGATGAAATAAGACGCTATGAAACAAAAGCCAGTTTAAACAGATGGCTGAGTTTCAAAAACACTCCTTTTACTTTAAGCCAAGATTGTGAAAGGACCAATAAACCCCGACCCGAGAATGTTTAACAAACAAAAAAAAGTTTTTGCTCATTATTCAGAACCTCATGGTTAGCTTATAGAAATAAATCAAGGTCTGCGTTGTTTGAGATCGTCTGGATGTTTCTGTCATGCAGCATGGCAGCTACAACCTTGCTACGTTAGGAGGTTGCAGGAATCACTGCTTGGATAAGTGAAAATAGACTGATCAAAGGAAGTTGGGGATAAAAAAAGCATGGACAATAACTTCTAACAACACTAAGAATGCAGCAGGCCTGATATTAATGCAACACTGTAAACAGGAAGGAACTCTGCTGTTTACATGCTACATTTACATTCCTCAAAGTGGGCTTGAGAATTTTGAGTCTTGTAGCAAGGTTTTCCTACATTTAAATAGAACCAGACTTGCTTTTTCTTCCTGTTTCCAGCACTGAGTAAATGGAACCACTAGAGTTTGTCTTGTATGTGTCTTACGCAGTACTCTGCATAAGACTTTGGCATCATTTGCGCTGTTTTATCAATATTTTAATGACATTCATCCTATTTCGTTATGCGTTTTCATTAATCACACAACATAGGAACCAGTGTCTCTTAGATTTAAAGGAGCCGTCTGTAAGAAATGGCCAAAACTGGTACTGCAGTCACTTTCAAAATATTGTTGAGCGGCGTGTACCCTCCCCCTCCTCCCCCCGACCAGAGGTTGCCAGGTAGGCTGCAGAATGCAGCAGGAACGTAGGCTGCCATGGCTGCGATAATTAGAGCCGAGCTGGCAACCCGGATGCCGAAACAATACTGACTTGGTGATTGGGAGATAGGTGGAGGGTGGAGCTTCAGGCCAAAACAAAAAATGACAACATAAACATCAGTTGAGGGCTGCAACTCCTCTTTTTAAACTGGAATATCCTGGCTTGAGTGCTGTTGTCAGTGACATAAGTATTTGAAATTAACATGATTTTTAAATGTCTGTTGACATATCGGGGTCATTTTATGATTCGTTTTATTATTGCTCTTACTTACAGCTCCTTTAAGCAGAGTGGAATCTATTGATATTGAAACATCAGTATTGAACACTCCGTAAAACAAGTTCATTCTGTACTTCGCTCTGATTGAAGCCACTAAACACTAAATTTTGCTGAGTTTGCTGAGTTATTTTGCCCTGTATATTGTTTGCTTTATTTAGTGTGCACATTATCTTGAGGTCAACTGATATCAATCAATTGTTGTGCAACTCATAGGTAGCTTGGCTGTCCAGTTATCAAGGCTAATGATAATTATATTAAAGAATTATTAATAATTAATAAAGTTGACTATTTATCAAATTGTATTATCAAAAATGATAATTCTCGTAGGGGCACCACCGCCGGGGCCTTACTTCCGGTGGGATTCGATAACTAACAGCAGAAAATCAGTCTCATTATGATTTGAATTATCCTGCAGAACAGCAAATCTTACAGAATAACAGTGAAGGCGTGATGTCCGAACACTAGGCTCTGCTTAAACAAATCAATTTGTGACCAAATCTTGCATGAAATAACAACCACTCATAAAGAAATCAATCAGAGTTTATTTACATACGGGTATCAAAAGAGATGTAAATAAGTACCCGAATAAATCTGATGGCACACGACATTATTATAAAACCATTAACTAACAAGAAAAACAACAATCAATAAAATGAAACATAAACGTTAAATGCATGGAATGAAAACAAAAAAAGAAATCAAGCAATAATAACGAAGATACAGAACATCTACAGTTCAAACGGGGCTTCTGTGGTCTTTTAAAGATGGACGCGCCCTCTGGGCCACGTGCAATCGGACCGGATGGCGAACGCAGCATTTAAAACGTGCCTACGGCAGAAAACAACGACTACCAAATAATCAAACATGATAATGATAACAATGATGATGTAATCTCAGCTCTGAACACAGATTTAGCTCTGTAACACCCTTAAGTTACTGATAACCCAGGTCTCACAATCTCACACACAGTTCTGAACACTCTTAAATCCTACTGATCACTGCTACGCGGGCTCACGTCTCCTCTGGGATCCGGGATCGGGTGCCTGCGGGTTCGTCGACTGGGTTCGCGGTCCTGCTGGGGTTTCGCAGTCAGGTTATCGCGTCCCGTCCCTTCCCCTGAAACGGATTAGACAGCTGCGGGGCCGCCTCGTGCCGGGCCGTGGTTCCGGACCAAAACGGAGGCTCACACGCATTCCTAGGCGCGGCGGGGGGACCGGTCTCTCCTTGCCGTGCTTCCCTCTCTGCGCCGGTCGCCGACGCGCGGCCGTCCGGGCCCCGGGAGAGCTCACGCCGGGCGAGACGCCGGCCGTCCGTCCCCGATCCCTGCGCCGGTTCGCAGACAGGGGCTCGGAGCGGGGAGGGGGGGGTTCAGTCAGAGAACTCAATCGCAGCTGTGTCCCGATCTGGTTGCCGGGAGCGCGTGGGCGTCGGAAGCTTGGATCTGCGAACTTAAAGAGGAACAGAGTTTAGTGAGAAATCGGAGCCTCCCGGGGGACCGCGGCTTCAACGGCCGGACCCCGCAGGGCCCGGTCCGGTGCGGGGCTCCTGCCTCCCCCCAGCCCGGGGGGAGAGAGAGGAGATGTGATGCTTTGGCCTGCGCCGATGAGATGAAGTTGAGAAGAGAGGAGATGGGGGCGGCTCCGTGCACCGCGGCTTCAACGGGCTGCAGGTCCAACGGAGCGGCCCGATGGGGCCTTACACCTCCCCCCAGCCGGGGGGAGAAAGGGAGATGGGATCTTGGCCCAGAGCCAAACGATCCAGCTCGGATGAGAGGGTGATCGGAAGAGAGAGAAAAAGAAGCAGCGGCAGGGGTTTTGATCCTACGCGCGCTGCAGTGACGTCATCGGTGCCTCATTGCGATTGGATGCGCGCGCTTGTAGGCGCCACCCCCCCCCGCAAGGCATGCTGGGGGTTGTAGTTCAGGCAACGGCGCCATTTTATGAGGCACATTAAAGCGGAAAAGGGGGGTTCAAAGAAGCAGTACCATTTTGAGGTCTGGTTTTGGGCTCCGCTGCATCCGGCTCCCCCCCAGGGGGTGTCGTAAAACCCCAAGGAAGTCTGTTTTCCCTGGCAGAAACCCTGCTGGGTCCTTGTTTTGATCTCCGGCCATGCAGTGGGGGTCGTAAACGGACTATCTCGACCCAGGCCGAGATAACCAGGAGTTAGCAGCAGGGGGTCGCAGGACTTCAGGAAGAAGGGGCAAAGTCTGGTTTTACAGGTCCTCATAATCACAAAATGTTCATACATTTTATAAGTTCAGATGGGCATATGGGCGGGCACAACACAATCAATCAATCAATCAATCAATCAATAAATCTTTATTGTCACATTATATTACTGAGTAATATGGGTAAAAAACTTGTTTGTGCAGGTTCATCATTTGCAGATAAAGGATAGACATAAAAACAAAGTGCATAGTGCATGAATAATCTGCATAAAAACATAAAACAGTACGTGGAATAAAAAGATAGAAACACGATAAAAAACATTCTATGGGTGATGCCCAAAATAATAATAATAAAACAATTCAATAATCAGTTTTCTACTTGTCTTATCACTGTATTTTTGCTGTAAGGGTTAAGAGACAGAAAAAAAAAACAACGTATGGATGATGGTCTTAAACTTTGATAAAACAACAAAGTGTTGGGTGTCAAAGACCTGTGCACAGTGCTGTACATGTGAGCCTTGGATATAAAGCGTGATCTGACAATTATGGCACAGAAGACTATATGTGAACTTCACCTTGCAGCTGGTGATCAGCTTTTCTATCCAACTAATCACCAAGTACAGCAGAGTGTCAATGCAGATTCGTGGTTAACATGAAAATATATCACACGTGCAACAAAATTCCCAAGAAAAACTACCCATCCATCAATCCATGTTCATCCCCTTGTGTTTATTCATGTGTATTCATTTATGTTACATCCACATTTACATAAACACCTAACATCCTAGAAACTCACTGCAGAACGTTTCGCCCTCTTTATAGTGTACCCCATCACTTGCCTGGGGACATCAGGGAACAGTTCCAGCCCTTGTCACCCTGAACACACAGTATACACAGTATAGATAAGTATACAGCACATATAACAAGTGAGTATAAGAGAGTTAAACTTTAAAACATTACGGTAATTTCATTTTAGATTAAAGCCTTTTACATCACCTTAGCTACTTTGTGCAACTTGTAATTGTTCTAAACGGTCTGCCTCACCTGACCCCAAGTGCCATTTAAGCTTTATTACTCAGTAACTTTTTGTTTTTTTTATTTCTCTAAAGCGGGAAAGTGTATAAGTTAGACTTCATGTCAAAGTTAAAAAATGACAAAGGTAGGGAGATATCCATAACTTCCAAAATGACTGTAATATGTCAGCCTTTGTAAATGTATGCTATAGAGGGGAATATGATGTCAATGTTACAATAAGTTTGCTGACTATATTTTTAAAGATCCTCAATTGAGCAAACCCAGTCAGATGGAGCTGAAGGCCATCCTCAAGCCCTCCCTACCGTATCGTTCCTTGGTCAGACCAAGTGTTTGGATGTTGGCACAGCTGTAGCTGAGGAGGTAGCTTCGTCATCTTTCAATGGGACAACTGAGAAGTCCATCCCAACCTTTCCCATTTTACGTACGAAGCATATTTTGGAAAAACACTGAGCCCCACGTAGTTCCATTTAAAACTTGCAAGTCACTTTGGATAAAAGCGTCTGCAAAATGAAAGTAATTTAATAGGCCTGAGTTGGCTGACTGATTCCCAGAGACAGATGGCTCGGACCCAAGATGGACATTTCAACCCCTGTCCAATAATGCAATGAGATTTTCATCACTGTTTTAATATAGTGTAATTTAGAGTGTGTCGGTTCTATAATGACGGGGTTTTTTCCATGTGTAACTGGGCGCGTGCATGTATGCAGGTACAGTATGTTCATCAGCCTCGCCTGTCCAGGTGGTTCCTGTATTCCATCTGGGGTCCTTAACTCTTTCTAATCTTGGAAATAAGGACATTAAATGTAATAGAGATCTAAATTACATTCATCCTATATTACCTTTGCCAATCACAATTACACACCACGGATTAAGCAAACCATTTCAGTTGAGGCAGTTATTTGAGCTGAATGTCACCTTTGCATCAGTCATTCCCAAAAGGAGCAGTATTACTTCAAATGGTATATTGTCCCTGGATGGGCCCACTTTGTTCCCAGTCTCTAACACTTTTTTTTTTTTTTACAATGGATGAGTATTTTATGCTCAAAGCTTATATAAGCAGTGGTGTTGCTGCAGATTCTCACCGCTTTCCTTCTCAATTAAGTTTGGGCACACCATTCCTTCGTCTCAGTGACTGTTTTGTCCTCCTATAGCTATTCCCGTACATGACTCTGTGGTAGAATCACAATAAACTAATTCCTGCCTGTGACTATGAAGAATGGGAGTGACAAAAAAAGGGTCACTCAGCAGCAAGAATCGTACAGGCTCTAAGCGCTGTTTTGTTCGGCTTGACTAGCTTTTGTAATTATGTTCTCCCTGCAACCTCCCCTGACCATGGCCGAAAAACTGCAGATTTCAAATTACTGAGGTATAAAATGCATTCCACTTTGCGGTAAAACCACAACCGGGTCTAATTCAAATAGACTTTGTTTTAGCTTATGCATTGATCATTTAACTGAAAATGTTTTAGTAAGCACCAAGATGTTCAGTCACACAGAATGAGGCATAGTGTGACTGCACTTTAGTCAAGAAAAAAGATTAAAAGCAACATGCTTATTATTTTTGGTTATTGTTTAATTTTTGTCCTTGGCTTTTGATATAATTTATTTATCTAGCTAATTAAAAGGGGAGAAAAAAAACCTTAAAGTTCCCCACATTGTCCAGCTGGGCTTGTATGGTGGTTATCAAAGCTAAGGCACTGTTTTACTTTTAAATCTTTGAACTAACTGTGCAAAATCTTTATAGAATAGGCCTCTGTGTTTTGCATCATACTGTAATTACTGTTAATGGCTATTTCAAACGCTGCTGTCTTCACAACAGCAATGTGAGAGGGAAAAAAAATGTCACCAAGTCTTGCTAAACTTATCTCACAGGCCATAATTGCCTCAGCTTAATGAGTCACAATCAACAGATCTTGCCTGCAATCTCCCAGTGGCATCCCAGAGAGTGTTTGGTTCAGAGGTTTGAGGTGGGGGAGTGTTTTTCCTTAATGAAACCCAGCATGGAGTCCCACAAAAACACAGAACACAGTGATTAGAAGCTAACATAAACACAAAAAAAGAGGCTGCAAACAGTGATTAGAATGTAATTGTAATCCTGTTAAGAAAAGGGAATCTCCGTCATTGAATCATAAGAATACAGGGTTAATTAGGACAAGGAAAGCACGGGAGGTTACTCAGTGGTCTTCAAAGTACAATAACTGTTTAATATTCAAGGAATGCTCTTTTCAAAACCAAGTGTCCCACAGTAAAGATTACACTGAGTTTAAGTGCTTGCAACTAACACCTATTTACATATATTTTCAAAGCTTGAACAACGGATATTTTTTAAAGAATGAACAAAAGCAAATTAAAAAGAGTAGCCTTAAACGTCCCTCCGCCCACCCGCAGGCTTCATTTTCAACGCCACTCTAATGTGAACAGATTTTCTCTGCATATGGTCACTCAGAGCTGGGCACTGCTGGCAGGATCAACGCTGGCTCTCTTGACCTCTGCCGGACAGATCTGCCCAACATGCCACCTCGCTGACTGGCCCTCTTCATTCCCATTGTCCATCACACAGTCAGGTGGTTGTGCAGGACGTAGTAGAACCAGTTCTCTCCCCTTGGGCTCCATAACGATGACTGAGTTTTTCTTTAAGGATCATTAAGAATGTCATCTTGGGGAAACTCATAAAAACACTGCCTGGATGTAGAAGCGGCTGAAGCATGTTCTCACTGGAATTACAGGCCAATTTACCCGCGTGAACAAGATCAGCACACGTACAATGTGTCCACTCCTCAGGCTCAGTGATTCATACAATTATTTTAAGAGCTAAGAGTTTTGGCTACTGTGCATTAACCGATATAAGAGCAAAATACTGCTTTTTTTCTATGCAGATAAGTGAACGAACAGAATGTCGTGACTTTGCCGTTCCTGTCAGCATAACAAGGCTGTTGCCCGTGACCTCCTGCATGCCTGCTAGCTTCCCACGTCCGTCGCCGTCTTCCTCTCACAGCCCTCACTCCTTATGCTCTTGTCGGCTGAGAGTCAAAGTTCTCCCTTAATCAGCACAATGTTCTTGCTGGCAGGTGTTAGCTTGCGTCTTTTTTTTTTTTTGGCATCTTCATCACCCCCCGGGGAGTGATCTTGCCTCCATTGCAGGGCACACGACAGGGATGACATCGGTAGGAGAGCTACCTACGGGGTCGGCAAAATTCAGCAAATTGCTCCCACAGCAAGGAGGAAAGGGACGGGGCGTGGGAATGGTCCAGGTTCTGATGCAAGCCACAGAATTACAGTGGGAGGTTGGAGAGATACTTGTAGCTCGGTAACTGGTTAGTTAAAGTCAAAGCTGTGCACATCTTTATACCCAGCTCCCAATTCGGAGTAACCAAACAATGATTCTAACTAATCTGCAATATTTAGTACAAGGTCACTGTAACCTGCAGCAAATTCAGTATTTATTAGTTCACCCGATGGAGATAAGATGCTCTTGTAAAAGAAAGTGGTAAAACAGGACTCAAGTTCCAAACATGCAAATGTTCAGATTACAAATGTCCTCATGTCTAACGCATTGTAAAGAAAAAAAATAAAGATTTCGTAAGGGTTTTACAACCCTGTGTTTTTGCCAGTTCTCCCTGCAAATGCGCTGAACTTTCAAAACAGAGCTTTGCACTAGACTGTTTTATTAATCCTGCCTGCTCCCAGCAGATTTCTGAACATAACAGCACATTCAGACAATTTCACAACAGCGCTATTGAGTTTAGGCCCTCCTGTCTTCCAATTAATGTAATAAGCATGTTTGCAACAAATAAAGCTGTCGGATTTATTTAGTTTTTTTCCTTTTAATTATTTTAGCAAGAAAGAAAGTAAAAGTATTTGCACTGACAATCGTAAGTCTACCAACACTGTAATTTTGCACTTTCATGAAGACACTATTGGAAAGTAAAATGAACGTAGCTGGGTAAATGAATCGCATAGAAGTCACAACAGTTGTTATACAAGTTGATGAAAGTAACTAGAAGAGGATGTGTCACTGAATGACGTGCTGCTACGGGCCAGACCTAAACAATGGCCTCCTGGGTGTCCTCATGCGCTTCAAGAAAGAAAACATTGCAGTCACTGCTGATATTCAGCAGAAGTTCTATGCATATATCGTCCGGGAAGATCGTGATTATCTAAGATTCCTTGGTATAAGGAAGACAACTTAAAAAATAACATCACAGAATACAGAATAAAGGTGCACATATTTTTTAAGAGCCCCTCAACATCAGTGGCTATCTGTGGTCTAAGACGAGCTGCACAAGAACATCAAGATGAATACGGCTCAGACAGCAGGAAGTTTGTCTTGCGGAACTTCTACGTAGATGACTGATTGATGTTGGTTCCTACAGAAGAGGAGGCTATCTATCTTCTAAAGAGGACTCAAAATATGTTAGCGGCATCCAACTTAAAACTGCACAAACAGCAGCAAGGTCATGAAAGCATTTGCTTAGAAGACCCTGGCTTTGGAGCAGATCCTGTCCCTATTCAGCTGAGCCTTGGACTGATATGGAATCTGGAGAGGGACAGTTTCGGTTTCCAAGTATCCCAGGAAGAGAAATCATTCACAAAAAGAGGCATCTTATCAACTGTACAGACTCTATGAACCACTCCATTTCATGGCTTCCATCACAGTTCAAGGAAAAGTTTGGGACAGAGAACTGCCATCCAAAAAGAGTCCTGGAAGTTATGGAAAGAGTCTCTTTGGGAATTAAGAAGCTACACATCAAAATAAGGTATGTGCCTATCACTCGTACCTCATTATTTGCCTACGCCTCCACTCAGGCTATCGCCGCAGTAGCCTACCTGCGTGTCACCAATTATGAAAACCAGTGCCACATAGGATTCATTATGGGAAAAGCAGTTGGTGCCGGATCTAGCCCATACGGTTCCACATTTGGAGTTGTGTGCTGCTGTCCTAGCAGTTGAGATGGTGGATACAATCTGTAGTGAAATGGACATGAGTACATGCTGTAAGATCTTTCACTGATAGCAGCATTGTTCTTGGGTAAATCCAACAAACTCCAGAAAGATCCATGTGTATATTGCCAACCGAGTCAGTCGCATCAGGAAATCAAGTCATCCACGACAGTGGCAGTAGGTTTCCACTCAACCAATCCAGTGGATTACGCCACCAGACCCATGTCTGTACTGGTTCTCAGGTCCCAGGTTCCTGAAAAATACCAGTGAGTCTCTACAAAGCAACTTTTTTGATGTTGTGGATCCAGAATTTGATGTGGAAGTTCAGACTGAAGTTGCTGTCAACCATACCAAGGCTACAGAAGTTCAAGTCAGTTCAGCATGCTTTGAACAATTTTCTAGCTAGAAGAGACCACTGCAAGTGATCATAAAACTTATTCAAGTAACAAGGACATTCTCCAAAACTCACAAAGAGTATTGTGTGACCTGTAAAAACAAAATGAGGGAAGTTGATGGAACAAAAAATGGCACCACTACCAGCTGACAGGCTTGCTTCAGAACCTCCGTTTACACAGGTCGGACTGGACGTCCTTGAACCATGGAATATTGTCACTCGCTACACTCGTCAAGGTAGCGCTGAAAGTAAGAGATGGACAGTGTTATTCACATGCATGAGCAGGAGTGCAATGCACTTTGAAGTGTTAGAATCCAGGTCCACATCGAGTTTCATAAATGCGTTACAGCAATTCCTTGCAATCCGCAGGCCATCCAAACACCTTTGCTCTGACAGAGCCACAAATTTTATTGGAGCGTTAAAATTCAACACAAGTGATCCAGAGCTGACAAGTTACCTTGACAATCAAGGCTGCACGTGGACAATGCCCCCCATTCAATGCATATGGGAAGTTGTTGGGAAGACTGATTGGAGTAGCACATTGGATTATGGAAGGGATGATGCTGTGGCCTGACACCAACCATCTTACACATGGAGTGTTGTCAACGCTGATGGCAGAAGTAATAGCCATTCTAAATGCCAGACTGTTAATTCCAGTGTCGACTGATCCCGACAGTCCTACTATATTGACACCTGTATTGAAGTTAAAAAGATGAGGCAAGGAACGGCAAAAACCTACATTAGACACATCTCTGAGCTTGTTTTTCTGATGTCTAAGGACTCATAAAGTGATGGACATTCTGATTATTAATAATACTGTTCATGAATATTAGCTGGTAATTGATTTACGTTGTTTGCTCAACTAGTTTGATTGGTTCATCATTGAGTAATTACGATGTTAATAGTATTATAAAATATACCAGGCGCTATGCCTCTGGCTAATTAGTGGATTTGTTTACATCTGTTAATGCGTATGTATAATATGTGTAATAGTGAGTTTGGTCATACTGTGGATGTTTTATTTTTTTACATTAAGAACATCTGTAGTTTATTGTGTTGACTGAGTTACTGAATAACTTTATATTTTATTGTGTAAAAGACACAACAACATTACACTTTTGTTATATTTATTTAATTTTTCAGTCTTACATGGCTTAAATGGAGGAAAAACTTAAGAAATAAAACTGAGGAAGAAAATAGAACAAAAGAACAAACATCGTTCCTCAACAAGACTTCTGGAGCTTTCCTTCTTTATGCTGTTAACTATCTGTCTAGCCGTACAAAGCTGATGTCATACTGCGAGGGCAGAATAGTAAGAAGACAGTAATATACCAAGTTCAAGCTCGAAACAATTCATCACCGATTTCATCGTCGCTAACATATTGTCATCCAAGCTGCCAGAATGGATGATAAGCGTAACACAGAGGATCAGTCTCTGGTGACTAGATCCATCGCCCGATCAAGTAGCAAATCATCAACAGCGAGCTCTGTGGCTCTCAAAGCTCGAGCCAGAGCTGAAGCTGCTCCCATGCTGGCTTCATTCGCTGAGAAAGAAGCTGGTTGCAGAAGCCAGGTTAAAAGCAATAATGCACTTTCTAAAGAAAGAAAAAGATGCAGCTACAGCCATCGCAGAAGAAGCAGTGTCTGTGCCTGCTGTGTAGAATGAAGAGATAGACTTTCATCATGACACTGACTGTCTAGCCATACAAAGCTGATGTTGTACTGCTAGGGCAGAATAGAAAAAAATCTACATAAAACTAGGGGTGCCAAATTAACCCGTTAACATGCTTTTTAATTGCTTAATCTATTTTTTAATTCCTAACTTTACTTTTTCTGTTTGTGAGTTGCCTTTATTATCAATCTGTGTTTGTGCTTGAGTTGTTAGGGGTGGAAAACAACAGTCAAGTCACACCTTGAAGTGGACATTGATTGGCTGTCCCTGTGTTTGGGCGTGTTTAGCACAGGGTGGTAGACTCCCATTGTAGCTGGAAAGGCGTGGGGGAGGAACGATGAGTAGCGGAGAAGAGAGGTGAAAATGGAGGAGCATGTGAAAGTTGTCGGCCCAGGAATTTACATTTCTAAAACGCCAGACGGCACAATTAATAAAAGGAGAATGGAAAGGAATTTTCTAACCGAAGCAGCTGAAGTTTAGACTCCCACATAAACGCAAAGCACCCGGTCGCGAGCGCAGCCACAGCTAACGTTAGCAGCAACAATGTTAGCAATTTATCGAGCCTCAGCAACATTCTTCCCCAAACTAAACTCGAGGAGATCACCCTGCACATCTGCGCCAGAGGATGGCGAATGATCTTGCCAAGTGGATGTAAATGGCTTGGGCTGCATCTGTTCAAGTCTGTTAAAAAAATAAATAAATTACTTCATAAAGCCACTTTTTTTGTTATTATATATCAATATTTTGATCTGCCACAGTAATGTAATGAATTCAAAGGAAAACACCTCAAGTTGAGGGCTTTTCTCAGCAATTTTTAGGTGAGATTAAAAAAGCGATTAATTACAGATCTTAATTAATGGCTCATTTTTTGAATCGCTTGACAGCACTACATAAAACATTCAATCTCCTTTTTCAAAATGATAACAATAAAGTTCAAAATCTGCAACAAAAAAAGAACAAGAAATCTATTATTACAGAGGCTGCAGTGAGTCTGTTTTCCACTAAAGATCACTTGGGGAAAGCACTAATGGTAAGATAACCTGGCACCGCTGCCAACGGATTTCACAACACCCTTTTATGAGCTTCTCCTCCGCTGGGATGTGAATGGTTCAGTTTGTCATCTTCTTTTCCACTCTTACATGTTTTACTTTGCCCAAAGCACGCACACATTAATATGCACGTAGAAAGTCACTTTTATGAGAAAATGGTGGGCTGGGCACAAATGTTGCTTTTGTAATATTCATTTTGGATATTAAGGTTGGAAATATTGTGACTTGTACATCAGTGCGTCAGGGCTGAAGGCTTGTTACTATAATCCTCAAGTCGTTCTCAATGCTCAGCTAAGGACTGAACTACAAAAAAACAGTATAAAGAACATATATAAAAAGTGGGAAGTCAAATCAGCAGATACCCTGCTTTTATAATAATAATAATGGCTTGGTTTTATATAGCGCCCTTCAAGGTGTCTTGCCCAAGGACACTACGACAGCAACTGAGAGGGAGCGGGATTCGAACCGCCAACCTTCTGATCATTGGACGAACCGCTCTACCACCTGAGCTACTGCTTATCTCTGACTGTCACTCTCTGTCCGATCACCATTGAACAGCGAGTTGTTACGTGTAATCCAAATATATCTATTGTCTGAGGTCAGAATGCTGGTTCCACCAGCTACATTTTCCTGGCTAATAAAATAGAATAAACCACACACAGTATTTGTATCAGGTCCTGAGGAACCTGAAGAATGCTTTTTTTTTTTTTTTTTAGATCTGTCCACATATTTTTGGTTACTGACCTGCTATGAGGGACATTACAAACGCTCAGCTGATTTACATCACTCTGCCTTTCCTATTAATTTGTGACAAGTTAGACTGCAAACAGGCTCACTAAAGTATGAGACAGCAGCTAAATGTACAATTTGTTAGTTGTTTCATTTAGTTTTTGCTTAAATGTTGGGCAAGCATAAACAATTGTGCAAATTGTACAAAGGCCCCTTGTCTTTTGAGGATGTTTCCATCTTTTGCATGACACCAAACCTTTGAAAAGCTTAAACTTGTGCACGATATTTGTGTTAAATTAATTTAAACACAATCTGGAGCTGCACTTTCACCTCACTTCACAAAAACAAATTTGTTTTCCTCCAATAAGCTTTTTTCTTTGCTTCTAACATATGAGTTGGAACCTTTTGAATTTTGCTTCACGGTCTGCCAAGATGCCGGTTTGGAAGTGGACGACTAATTGGATGACTTCTTCATAAATATTGCATCTAATAAAAGCTTTAAGTCTGTTTTCACCTGAGTAGCTTTGTTAATGACTATTTCCATAAGTCATAGCTGGAAATTGAATTACACATTAATTCCTTAAAAATGTTATCGAGTTTTTGCAGTTAATTTCAACTTAATGGCAGTGTCAGCAAATGAAGGGTCTGCAGTAAATCTGGCCACTTTTCGTTCTGTCTTTTTAGCAACATTGCCAGGTCCCATTATCTGGAGAAATCCTACCACAGTGCTTTTACATAATCTTAACTATGTGTATTTTTATATTTGTAAATTATTGTTGACAGTAAAACATTTTTTTTATTTGGTCACAATATAGTTCTCCAGAGAGCAGCTGAGATTTGCCATGCTGGGTTAAAGGGGGTTAGTTTCAGAATAATAGTTTATTCGATTTTCTAGTCGGCTTTATTTAAAATGAGGAGAAAGCAATTCTTTACTTTTGCCCCAAATTCAGACTTCACAAAGTGATATTTCTGTCACTGACATAGGAGGCTGATATTAATTCTGGTTTCCCGAGACTGGATGGCAGCTTTGTGCTGTATAAAAATGACACACTTCCTCAGTTGCCTCCAAGCTGGTCCCCCAGTACAGGGGGTTTAGTAAAGCCCTGCTTTCTGCCAATGCTTAGTATAAGGCAGCCTGTCACTGCTAGAAATGTAAGAGGCACAGATTTTATGATGCTTTGCTGCAGACTCCGCAGAATACATATGCCCAGCAAAAGTCGTGCTTATAAGGTAAATTGTTGAGCTTTCAAAAGTTGTATGACGAGAAAGAAGCTGATTTGGTGAACTGCTCAACGGAGCACCTTCTTTCCTCCAGATTCTCCCGGAGAGGGCTCCGTCATTTAGCAATCTAAGCATGTGCATCAGCAATCGCAGCATGTCATGAAGATTTTGTTGAGGGAGAGGATTCTAAGATCCTCTCATGAAGTATTTCCAACACGCCATTAGGCAGAAACACATGAAAATCTGCTTTTGTCCCCCGCCCCTCACAGTTATCTGGGTGTGGTTCTTTTCATACTTCCTTTCAATGGAGCTACTCAAGTGGGCTGAGCTCTTTCAGGTTGTTGCCATTTCAGACAACACTCCTGCTTCCTTGAGTGTTTGCGTGCACTTTTGGTCCACTTGAGCAACATACTTCTCATCGAGATCGTGAGGGCGGGGGCACTCTAATGGCCAAACCTTTCTGCCACAGAGGCTTTTTCACAGCAGGGATTTGGCCATGTCATAGCAGGAAAAGCAGAAGTGAAAACAAATTTCGTTAATGATGGCCCAGTTCCTTTAAGTGCCTTGGAAAGCTATGGCTGTGAGCCAGCATGCATTACACCGAACCTTTTCCTGCTTCAACTCACCAAATGTCTGCTATTAAAAACTTCTATCCTTGTTAAACAATAGCATGAAGAAGAGCAGATTCATAAGACGTTTGTTATGCATTAACATCATGGTGGAACTGTAACCGATACAGTATCTACTCTTTTTCCAGGTCTAGTTGGGTCCAAAAATATGTGGACAATGACAGTTTTTAAATATTTTTCCCGACAAACCACAAACCTTCAGCTTTATATAGGGCTATACTCTCAGTTCACATTCAGCAAGATGATACAAAATTCACACAAAGGTACTTTACATTTTTGTGTAGTTCATGTTCTGAATTTCACATCACTTTTATAACAATTAGAACATTTGTGCCTTGTACTAAAGCCCAGAATAAGTATTACATAATTATCTTTAAGTTGAAAAAGAATGTTTACATATCTGCTGTTAAACAGCATATGTAAAGGTATTGGTTGCATGGATGCATTCAATGATTACAGTCCATCAATTTATTTGTACATATTTGCATTGGTTTTAGTTTTTCTCCACAGACAATTGTAGGTTTAGTTGTATTAAAGGATGAAGTAGTTGGTTTTCTGTATGAGACTCAAAAGTTTTGTCGACTTCTTGGTGTTTTGTTTTTGTCAGTCTGCTCATCTTGGATGCCAGCAGCTGCTATTTAAATAGGCAATTGACATTATTTGTCATTGGCGTCATTATATTCTATTTAATTCAACTTTTAAACCATTTAATGGAGCAAATTACAATAAGTAAAATTGAATTTTAAAAATTAAATTTTATTATAAAGAATAGCTTAAAAGTTTGTAATATTCTTTATTAAAGAATTAAATAACTTGTATTACTTAAAGAATCTTTAAGTAATAAAAGTTATTTAATCCCAGCTCTCTAAGGGCAAAAGGCAGGTTGAATTGATTGAAACTCCCCTAGAAATTCTCAAGACCTAAACTCATTTGTAGTAACAGAAAACAAGCTCAAAGAAAGGATGAAGCTGTTATGGACATCGCAATCACTGAATGTGCTTGCTTGTTTAAATATGTCAGTTGAACATTTACAACCAATGCGGTCAGGAAAAATATATCACTTGGTAAAGACCTAGAAACTGCATAAAAGCAACACAAAACATGTTTTATCATGTCAAAATATCAATTTCAATTGTAGGAATATTTGCTTTTTTTTAGAAAATGTCATCTAGATCTTCCTGACTCATGTCTCTGTTATCACTACAAACTAGCCAGAGTAATTTTGGACTCCCGCCCCAGTGGTCTTTTGTAATACTGCTTCATTGGTAACATGTCACGCATCAAAAACAATTAAACTAAATAGCAGCGGCGCAGGGGAAATCATGGCAGAGGCAATTAAGACAGTCAAGGGCGTAATAATGGAAGGGAAAATAACAGAGTGACCCAATGAGAGTCCAAACGAGTAATCCTGTACACCATTGTAAATGTGACTTAACCTCTGCACCTTCAGGAGGCCCTACAGGGCCGGGGAGAGGGAGGGCCACCAGCCCCAACCTCCGCCCACCGCCCCATGAGGGGAACTCCCTTTCCTTGCGCCGTCTCTGGGCTGTTTCCATTTTCTGACATTTTGGAAATGGGGGCCCATTGCTTACATTTCCTGGTATCTGTTGGGGGCTGGTCGGCTGGATGGTTCCTGATGGGCTGGAGAGTGAATCTAGTGCACTGGGGGAGATCTGCTGCTTGACACTGACCCAACACGCCAATACCAACTGTGATTCAGCACAGTTGTGGCTGAACTCATGTTCAGCTCATGCACAAGTTTACAGCCAACATAACCACAAAATATCATACTCATTCACACACATTACACTACACTACACAGTGTATTATCAATAACACACACATCTATCACAATCTTCTGTTCATGCTTGTCTTTGTACTTCACTGGCTGTGATTTTAGTCCTCTTTGACGAGGTCAAGCCCTAATAAAGTTTGTTAGATTACACTGTCAAGAGGGCTGATATCACCTTCACTCTCAGATATGCACAGGAGAACTTACATCTACTGAAAGATCAAATATATATATATATATATATATATATATATATATATATATATGTATATATAAAATATGGTGGTGAAAGGGTTTATTTTGCCAGCCTCGGCACTCACCCACTATACAGTGGGGCAAAAAAGTATTTAGTCAGCCACCAATTGTGCAAGTTCTCCCACTTAAAAAGATGAGAGGGGCCTGTAATTTTCATCAAAGGTACACTCCAAACTCCACTATGGCCAAGACCAAAGAGATGTCAAAGGACGTGGGAAACAAAGTTGTAGACCTGCACCAGGCTGGGAAGACTGAATCTGCAATAGGTAAGCAGCTTGGTGTGAAGAAATCAACTGTGGGAGCAATTATTAGAAAATGTAAGACATACAAGACCACTGATAATCTCCCTTGATCTGGGGCTCCACGCAAGATCTCCCCCCGTGGGGTAAAAATGATCACAAGAACGGTGAGTAAAGATCCCAGAACCGCAGGGGACCTAGTGAATGACCTGCAGAGAGCTGGGACCAAAGTAACAAAGGAACCATCAGTAACACACTACGTCAGGGACTCAGATCCTGCAGCGCCAGACGTGTCCCCTTCCATGTCCAGGCCCGTCTGAAGTTTGCTAGAGAGAATTTGGAGGATGCAGAAGAGGATTGGGAGAATGTTATATACCGTAGTCAGATGAAACCAAAATATAACTTTTTGGTAGATGGTATATGTTCAGTAGCTGTACTCTTTTTTTTTTTTAGGGATCTCTGTCTGGCTGTTTTGATCCAAATCAACCAGCAAACTCCTCCTGGTGAGCACGTACACCAAGCCAAAACAGGGTTAAAGCCTTTAATTTCATGGTTTTGGACATTGAACTAAGTGAAGACATTACTTTCTCCAGGATTTACACAGCACTAAATCACGTAGTTCACAGTTCTTTATAGTTAATGCTCTAAACCACATGTGCCATTTGTTTTTTTGTACCATAGGAGCCTCCAGTGCATCAAAGTGTTCCCCTTCAACCGTAGAGGTTTAATTTTCAACTAAATGATTTGGCAACAGTGGTGAATAAAAGGAGTATAAAGAATCATCAGGATGACAACCAATTCCCGCCGGTTGGCCATGTCATAAATCAAGCAGTTCACCCGAACGTTCCACAGCAGAGGATTTTCTTGTTTATATTTTCAGTTCCCACAGCAGATGCATCTTACCAGTAAGCACTGAATTTGTTCTCATACGCTGAAGCGATGCATGTAGGCAAGCTTTAATTTTTGTCAGGAAACTGAACCAAGGGGAAAATTCTACAAGTTTGTATGAAGTAATTTAGACCAACACAAACAAAGATATGAACACACTTTTTTTTTTTTTTAGTTTAGTTTATTAGGAATCCCCATTAGCTGGTACCATAGTAACCAACTAGTCTTCCTGGGGTCCACAAAGAACAACAACAAGAATATAAAACAGTCAATCACACCATCCACAATATATCATACATTTACGAATGATAAAATTTACAATTATAAAATATATATTAAGACAAACATTTAATAATTATATGAACCTAAAATTCATTTGCACTAAAACACACAACGGAACCATTCGACATACAGCCAAGTCAACATTATTATCTAAAATCTAAAATAAGATTTAAGTTTCTTTTTAAATACGTGTTTACTTTCTATAAGACAGAGATAGTGTGGCAGATTATTCCATAGGTTTATTGCTCTATAGGTAAAAGCACTTTGAGTTTTTTAACAGGTGAAAATGTGTTTCTTTTTGGCCTCCATTATGAGTATTTGTTAGCTTAGCCCCCAATAACGATGTCTACCTGATTCTCCTGAAAGCACTGTCGTAGCAGCAACTACATAACGTTTTTCAACAATTCCTTTCAACCCCACTACCTACCTCCCTACACCTTAATTCAACATGACCACTCTGCTAAATAAATATCTTTGGTAACTACCCAGCTGCATACATGAGTCTGTTAATCCTCCTGTTAAATAACCAACCTACATGTCTTTACAAGCTGAATATAGTACTGCCAAACCAGCCTGCCAGTACAAATTAAGATATCCAAGTGTGGACAAGAGGAGTTATACAACTCACCAAATGCTGCCATCCATTTAACTAATTTCCTTGTCTAAAAATAGTAGTGCACAAAAAAAAGCACATGAAATAACAATAACTAATCAAACTGCAGACATTGGAAAAAATTTGAAGGAAAATGTATTTTTTATCCTAAATGTTTAAATACTGATCAAGTTCTCTGGAAGCAGAAGCCATGAGTTTTACTTCTTCATCTAATGGCAATAGTTTGCCAACATTTTGTAGTTATGTGTGGCCACGTCAACAAAGGATGGGACCGGACACAAAAGTAATATTCTGTAGGATCTTTAATACCCCGACTGCCCTCAACGGAGAACAACATTAATTCTCTAATTTTGAGAAAACAGTTTGTTACAGTCAAATAATCAAATAAAAGAAATAAAACAAACTTTCTTTCCTGTACACTATCAGCACGAAACAAACAAAAAAACAGTAGTGGCCTTATTTCTATATAAACAAGAAATAACAAAATATGAATTAATATTCATATTGTTATGGCTATTCTTGCATTCAATAAAAAATGTTTAAATAGCAAAGTAGTCTGAGGAGGAGGTTTATGACTCGCTAAATTGATTAAGCACTCGCGGAGATCAGATTCAAAAAACTTAGAATTTATTTTCTCAACTTAAATATTCTCCGTGGTTGACTTTACAATAATCACAAAAACCAGAACTTAATTAGCGGTAGAAAAACTGTCTCACTCCTCACTCCTTCAATACAAAAACCAGAGCCCGCGCACCCGGCTGAACCTCTCCTTAATCACAGCAGGAGGGCGGTCCGACCCGGAGGAGGAGGAAGAAGTGAGTAGCAGAAAACAATAACAATAACAAACACAATCCATTCACCATTTTCTATAATCAGTCAACCTTATCACCAGTACCACTTGGAGGCACCACCTTCACAAAATACAAACAATACAAATATGGCTCCGACACATATATTTCTAAGTCACTCTTCTCATTTTAACAAACACATTTTACAATGTGCATCAGGTTTTAAATCAGAAACCATCATCAATTAACTTTTATGTAAATATTAATATATTAAATTGCAAAATATGTTTTTACCGTGACCTTAATTCAACTCACGATACATTCAGAAAGCAAACCCTCGTGCTCATTTACTGTAGTTTATAGCTTGAGAGCCTCACCCACACCTGGATGCAGCCTGCATGCACACGGCTTGCTCTCTACCCTCTACACAGGTGACAACACATAGTTTCATAAACAACAAAATACAACAGTAACTAAAATTTCAGTACACTCTATGACACTTATGCTGACCCGCGGTCGTTCAGGACGGCTCTTGACACACTCTAACAGCAATGAAATACACACGTGCGCAATCGCTTGTGCTGGAAGGAGGACAGTTTTTACGCATTTTTAAATCTTGTGTGATTTCCTGGTTCTCACACTCTCAACCCAACTGGCCTGATGAGGAAGTGATAATAATAACCACCAGTTAAGTGGGCTGCTAATTTAAAAAAAAATTACACCTTTTATAATATAAATGGATTTATTGCTTTTTATATATTCACAAAAAAAAATCATCCCCAGGGGCCGCTCGTGGCGCAGTGGGTTGGGCGGTCGGCTCGTGTGCTGGGGCTTCAGTCCTCCTGGATGACACGCAGCAAAGGCACGTAGCCTTTGCTGCGTGTCATCCCCATTCTCTCCCTCTGCCCCCTTCCTGTCTGCAGCTTCAATGCAGGGCCACTAGAGCCACAAAAGAAATCTTAAAAAAAATAAAAATAAAAAATCATCCCCAGATTCAGTGGATATTGACTCCCAATGGAGACCAAAATGGTTTCTGAACCCAGCCATATATTATTTTAACATGGGGGTCAATGGAGACTGACTTGCTTTTGGAGCCCACTCCTATTGGTCAGACGACAAACTGCAATTTTTGTTTTTCCTGGGTTGGCCTCATTACAGAAATTAGATTGTGTGCGCATCGTAGGGACCCTGTCCACCCAATCACTTTAATAGAATTACATTTTTTTTAATCTTGTAATGGGCTTAAAACAGCAATTTATTTTATTGAAGTTCAATTGTCCCAAGTAATGCATATGACATATAACACATATTCTGTTCTCATTCAAAACGGGTTATTTTTATATTGGTCCCTAACAAACATTTACATTCCAAACATTTACATTCCAAACAATCAAACAATTGTTCTATGGTTGTTTTAACCCCAGAAGCTTCCTTTTTAAATGCTGTATGGTTAAATTTTTTAGAGATGTAGGCTGTTTTGTAAACTTGCATCAGGTTGTTGCAAATTACAAAATTGGATCACTTTTTTTTTCCAGAAAAGTAAAGTCCAAAATGCTTAATTAATATTAAAATTCATGTTAAGAGAGGACTCTTATTTTCCTTTCCCTGTTTCCATTTTGCTTGTATGAAACCTCAGTTATATGAGTACATTTGAAGAAAATGTGGGTTGTGCATTACTGGCCCAAAAATACTGGACTGTATCTAAGGCCTTCCTCTTGCTGCCCTTGTTCTTCCCCTCATCTGCTCTTTCTTTCTAATTAGTTTCCCCAGCGTGCACAGACTGGACAGGACCCTATAATGGAGCCATATGTTTGAGGAGATTCCACCCCACAGGGGAATGTTTTGTTTACTACAAGATGAAAACAACTTTCAGTTTTTTTTCCTTTAGGGGTTGTTTTCTTGCAAAAAGTCAGATGTCCCCTCATTTAGTGGGTAAGATTCACAAGCCAGTGCAAGCAACCGCTTCAGATAGAAATTCCATTATGCATATCGCTACTGTACATTGGTTTATCAGCAGATTTGTCTTGTTAAATAGTAATCTTGTTGTTGAAGACATGTGATAAATGATAATACATAGCACCAGCATGAGGAGAAAAGTCACCACTTACCTTCTCTCTTGTCTAATCTGACATAATGTGACAAGCATTATCGAACTCAACACTTATCATCCCAAAATTGACACGTACACCCATTTCTGGGATGATTAATTTAGCCTTGGTGTGGCCTCCTAGAAGATCAGTCTTAATCAGAAGTGAGAGGAAGGGGAGAAAGAGCCTGGGTCAACACACCAGCCACTGGATGATGCTTGGAATCAACTCCAACTGCATCTCATGAGTGATTCTTGGAACAGGATTAGGATGCCGAGTCAATGAACGCGATACAGAGTGTCACTGTGATTGGACAGTAATGCCCTCACACTCATCAGTGTCTTGAGATTCGCTGAGGTTGTAATTGGGTCGTGCTCGAGGCTCAAACAACTGATAAGGTTGATTAGTCTGACAGCATTGGAGGGCAGAGCAGTGCTTTGAGATGGGATGGACTTCAAAAGGGTAGCCAAAGTTGATCAGGTTATTACAGGGAGAAAATCGCTCCCAGCATTGTGCATGTTGGCAATGGAGTCTCTTGCATCAGACAACTAAAGGTAAAAATAATTAAAATATGCCAATCTGCTTGAGCAACACAAAAAAAAAATAGTTATATTATTTGAAAACCTCCAACAACATCTCCAGTGTAGGCAATTTACTGAAATTTGAGTTGGGCTGGTGGTGGCAATACAAATTATATAGCCGATTTATTTATTTAGTTTTAAGGTATCCATAGAAAAATTACTGCCAACAGTCTATGTGATTTGAAATGCATGTGTTTCACATCTGTCCTCTTGAAATTCTCTTTGAAACTATTCTCAACAAGAACCTCATTCTTGCTTTCCTTTAACTCTCGCCCACTTCATTCTGGTCTCTGAGCAGTAAGAGGGAGAAACAGTACAATCACATTAGCATGAAGTCAAATCTGCCTTTTGTGCAATGCCAATCCAATTAGCACGTTCTCGTTTAGCTCCCTCTTCCTAAATAGAGGCTTTTGCATCTTTTACAAGGATGATGTGCAGTAAAAGGCACATTCAGTAAACTGTGAGGCCCGGCGGCATTCCTCTGGGACTATTCGAACTAGGTGGCTAATGAAACGGGTCCATAGAAGCAGCAGGGCACCCTGAGAGAGGCCATGGGAAACAACAAACAGCCCACTGTGGCAAGAGGAGCTGAAAGCAAGGATGATCCTTGTCAGTGGGAATAGGTGGTGCTCACAAGGCCAACTGTATTGATTGGGAATAATTATCCTCATGGGTGGCAGTGAAATGGATAAAGCCCAAATGGACAAGCTAGTTTTATCAAAAGAGAGAAAAACTTAAACCAGGCAGTTAAGGAGTAAATTTGTGAAAATGTAATAGAATAGATGCAAATGCAAATTTCCCAGTCAGATGTTGGAAACTCCTTTGATAGGTATAAAAGTAAAAATCCAACTGAAACGTGGCTGTAATTTATCTCAAAGAGGGATTAAAGAAAATCAGATGGAACACCTGGGCTATGAAATGGCGAAAATCAAACAGATGACTGGTGTCCTCTTCACATTTACCACATACAGCCCCCATTCAGATCAATCAATCAAACTATTTATGAAGCACTTTTCATACATAAATGTAACATAAAGTGCTTTACATGTTTAAAAATGATGCAATTTAAAAAGTAAAAACAGGGCACAGAACTTGTTTAGTTCCTTAGGTGAAAAGTGCAGTATTCACTTCATGAAAATATAAATCTTTTTCCAATTCAGAATGTACTTCCGAAGGGTCTTGAACAGATGGCCAGGCTGGTTCCTGTAACGCATGAACATGACATAAGACAACAACCTTAACAAAGTGAAGTGACGTAAATTATGTTTTCCATGTAAAGAACATGTAGCCTATTCAGACTTATGAGTTTAGCATATCATTGTTTTGGTGCTGAGTATTGCTTAGTTCTCCTGTTGCTTATGGTTTATTCTATTACAACTTGACTCCTCTTTTGACTTTGAGAGTGTTCTCCCTTGTCTGTGATTTCTGGTTTGACTTCCTTTGTTGGTCTGTTTGCCCACACCTGCCTTTTGTTTGCACCTTTTTTGTGTGTATATATAACCCTGTGTGTCCTTTGCTCGCTAGTCTAATGTTAGTCAATTTGGGCTCACCTGTATCCTCGTACTCCTGGTTTTTTTGTTTTTTGGTACGTCTTTCGTCACAGCATTTTTGTTTAAATGAAGGAATATGGTATTACTTCATCCTCCTGGGAACCAGACTTTCCTTGAAAAAGACCATCTACAGAAATGACAAAAGTCTATATGTGGTGTTGGCAATAGACGTATTCCTTCATTCCATGAATGAACAGAAACTTTTTAAAAGAGGCCCACTAACTCTCTTTTAACTGTTCTACATTATTTACAGTATATGCTAAATATCAGCTGTTTAGAACAAACTTATTGACTAATTGAGACAAATGATCAAAAAGGATCCTGTTCTGCTTTCATGATCCCCATATCATGAGTCATAGAGGCACATCATAGTGGTTTAACTGAAACAAATGCTATGTTTTCCCTAAACTGAGAACAGACATAATGGGTTGTTTATTTAAAATTGATCTCTGATCTGAAGGGTTACTTTCTGGTTCACTTAAAAATCCTTCAAGGTCCACAATCTAATATATTCCATGTTGAAAAGAATTATTCAGCATTGTATCTGCTTAAAATTAGACTGAAACTAAACTGAAATTTGCATTAGGTTTTGCCAATCATGGCACTAACCCTTTTATTTATATGTATATATATATATATATATATATATATATATATATATATATATATATATATATATATATATATATATATATATATATATATATATATTAGGGGTGTCACGGTACACACAAGTCACGGTTCGGTACGTACCTCGGTACAGGGGTCACGGTTCGGTACGGGTTCGGTACGGGTTCGGTACAACGGGAAAAAAAATACCAATGTATAAGACGAGTTTTTTCTTCCTTTATTTTGATCATAGCATTTGAAAGTTAAAGTTTGTTCAATTGGCTACAAAACTAAAAAGCATCTATTATTAAAATGTAAAATAAATAGAATAAAACATTTAACTTGTGCATTAGTGTTTTTATTTTTACCACGGATTGGTTTATGTGAGTGCGGGATGGTATTGTAACGAGCTCGTGCACTTGTAATAAATACTTGAACCCGGGCTTCTCTACTGCTGCATATGGGCAGAGCCGCCTGGGGGCGGAGCATTCTCCATGGGCCTTATGATAGTCATTTTAACGTTCAACAACATCATCCTACCATCAAACTACATTTATTCTCTCTTTTATTGAGCCAAGCATATAGGCCTATGCTGCAGAAAGCAGAGTAAAGTCACACACACACACACACACACACACACACACACACACACACACACACACAAGCCTGTCAGCTGTCAATCACACGGCGCTGAAAACTCTGATAGTCACAGACCGACTCAGTTCCATCTTTGATTCAGCTTAAATACAAAAAAAACATAACTGGTCTAAAATGACACAATCTATCTAGATAGATAGACACAGCGGTCTGTAACATCATTTCTGAGCTCTATAATAGAGAATAGACTCGGCGGTCTCGTTCACAACAACACAAGCACATTACAGGCAGCTGGTCAAGACACATTCTGATAAAGACTTTATTTAAGAAGGTAACACTGACTCACCAATGGCAGTCGCCTCTTCCATAACCCAAAATAATCCAGGTAACGTGGAAAACAGGGTAACATTCAAAACTTTGTACAAATTTAGTCCTCTTTTAAACTTTAGCGCTAATCTCCTTCACGGCAAATTTGCTGTGACTGTTAAGGCTGATTTATGGTACCGCGTTACACCAACGCACCGCCTACGGCGAAGGTTGCGCGTCGCCGCATAACCTCGCCGTAGACTGCGCCGTACCCTACGGCGTATGCTCTGCGTCGATTTAACGCATAACCATAAATCAGTCTTTACACCCAACCCGCTTTGGCTGGCGGCCCCGGTGCGTTCAGGACAGTTGTAAATTAAGAATTATAACATTTTATCGTTATTATAGCCTACAATTTATGATGATATATGAATTGCACATATATTTATTGATATGCACAGACTAGCACACATTTAGGTCTGTTATGGAACGTGACTGTTGATATTTATAAGGAAAAAAAAACGATGATTGATTTTTTTTTTTTTTTTTTTTTTTAAACTCAGGCCCCGTTTACACGTAGCCGGGTATTTACAAAAACGGAGGCGTTTTCATGCGTTTTGGCCGTTCGTTTACACGTAAACGCAGCTCAAAGCCCCCAAAAACGATCATTTCTGAAAACTCCGGCCAAAGTGGAGATTTTCAAAAACTCAGTTTTCACGTTTGCGTCTAAACGGAGGAAAACGGAGGAAAACGGAGATTTAAGCTTCAGAACGTCACATTATGCACCAGAAACTCACCAGCGTCATGTGTGCGACCTGTGTTTACAATTAGTTTGGCCACCGTCAATATTTTCTTGTATTTTACCTGTTTTATATTCTAAAGTCACACTTAAAAGTAACTCCCCCCCCCCCCGTCCAGCCTCCTGCTCATTCAAGCCTGTGAGCGCGTCAGCCAGCAGCATGAAGCCTGAATTATGGTTCCGCGTTAAATCGACGGCGTAGGGTACGCGGCGACGCGCATCGTACGTGCGCGTCGCCGCGTACCTTACGCCGTAGGCTCTGCGTTGGTGTAACGCGGAACCATAAATCAGCCTTAACTGGAAGTTACACACGTGTCATTTGTTGATGTTTTTCCAGGATTCTGATTGGCTGGCATGACGTTAAGAGCGTTTTCATGCGGGTCCGTGTAAACGAGGATTTTTTTGAAAACGTAGAGGGGAAAATATCCGTTTTTGTAAATACCCGGCTACGTGTAAACGTGGCCTCAGTCAGACGTATTCGCCGTATGACTGCGTGAACCGAACCGTGACCCCCGTACCGTGACGGTACGGGACGAATACAAATACCGTTACACCCCTAATATATATATATATATATATATATATATATATATATGTGTGTGTGTGTGTGTACACACTGATGCAAAAGTGTTTCAGCTACACGTGACCAGAAAACGCAATTTTAAACTTGACAAATGTTGTAAACCCAATAATCTCATAGCGCTAGTGCAGTTAGGTCTTCAAAACATTAAACCTGACAATTAAAAATTGATAGAACTCTCTACTAAACTCATCAGTCTTAGTACACTACACATACTTCATATGGTAAACTTAATTTACTTATTAAGTTGAACACACCTTAGAAGAATTAGTGCAAAGATTTACAGTAAATGCAGCACATTCTGTTAATTGTTGAGACCGTACAAGAGCTAGCAATGAAAACGTGATACTTTTTTAATTTTACAGTATATTTTTGATGTGAACCCTTTAATGAGAAACTTCACGATATCCAACTCTTACTAAAGGCTCCTGGTCATGTGTCTTTTTTATTTTTTTAAACCACAAAGTTTCTAGAGTATGTATGGCTTGGAGGAAACCCAGCAGACCTCAAATTATCCTCCTCTTTTTTTCAGGGTCTTTTCATCATTTCAGCTCTCTTGCACACCATTCCTTTACTCCTGGACATTTTACCCACAGTTATATCTGTTCTCGCTTGCACATTATTTTCTTGCTTTCTTCTTCTCTTCCCGCTCCGGTCCGTGCTTCTGCCAATTTCATGCCAGGCCAGTCCTTGGAGAATCACCAAGGGCATTGGAAACAATCAGGCAACTCTTCCCTCTCCCAAAAACAGACCTGACTTCTTAATAATCAACCATTTACTTTGCTCTCTTTCACAATTAGGAAGCACAAGATGG
This sequence comes from Cololabis saira, assembly GCF_033807715.1. NCBI lineage: Eukaryota > Metazoa > Chordata > Actinopteri > Beloniformes > Belonidae > Cololabis > Cololabis saira. Next base: position 22,176,364 of record NC_084606.1, on the reverse strand, counting down.
AAATTATTTTTAGACATGGCTCTCGTTTCCTATTTCATATTTCACAGTTCAAGATTATTTATCTAAACACAGCAGTGTGCGAGTGAGCATTCTGTGGCCCTGAGCTATTTTCCACATGGGCAACCGTGAAGTCATATTGACACTAAACATATGGTCGGCCCTGTTTTGAGATACACTTGCAGACTCCCAACGTTTCACTTGTCTTAATGAATAATACCACGGTGGATTCTGGCGTCTGGAATCAGTGGAATTTTTCAACAGTACCAACTACGCTTTCATGCATGAATTAACGCTGTGCATTTCCATTTCTACATGGTGCTGGGGAACACAACTGTTTGTCATTTCATTTGCAAAATTATGAGTGAAGGTACAAAAAAACAACAACAACAACAACAGCAACAAAAAAAAAGCGGCCCATCCTGCCTATGATAAGTGGCCCATTTTATGTTGATTTCCATTCCGGTTCAGCTGACTACATCTCGGCACAATGAAAAGATTGAAGCATTTGAGCAAAATCAATTATAATTTACAGTACTAAATCACCAATCCTTAGCAATATATCCCTTTGTTATTGAAATGCATTTCTTTCAGAGGACCTTGGCGTTATATCAAGACGAGCTATTCCTGTGTGCTCTGTATGGAAGAAACCTAATACTAAGTGACAGGATAGGAGAAGAAAATAATGAGATCTCATAAATATAGTTTGGAAGACAAACCCTCCGCTGCTGCTTGCACAAAAGGGTATATTTCTGTCCCCCAGACTTGATTTCTGTGACCTCTGAGGTGTAGGGATTGTAAGAGAAAGAAAAGGAAAGCAATGCGTGAGTAAGTTTAGTAGACAAAAAGGTATGTACACGACTTTCATGTTTATTTTTGTCAAAGTGAGATTAAAGATTACAATGATGTGGTTATTTCTATTCTAAACTCTAACATCCACAAGCAGCCCGGTAGGAAACTTCAGCGTTTTCCAATCAGGGACCACAAAGTGCACTACACTTTTAAAAAGAACATAGTTACTATGATGTCTGATTTCCACTATATCCACTGTATATACTACAGTCAATAGATGTGAAATGAGGAGCAAAGTCTAAGGAAGCTGTGGCCATGAACTGTCCTACTCATTTTGCCATCATTGAGGGTAGAATATTCAACATTTAGTAGCTGATTGATACGGAGTTAAGATACCAGCCAAGTGAATGGAAGAGCATTCAAAAGTTGTCTTGTCATTCACATGCAAAGTTAAAAATTGTGGTTTACGCTCATTACAATCTAGTAAAAGATTGTACAGTTTATTCAATTCCAGAATTCATCTAAGACAAACTATGATTTCTAAGAATTCATGCAAAATGCTATGGCACACCAACCCGATTTAGTCCGATGCCGTTGGGCAGTGGAGCGAGGTCGGTGACTCGAGTTGGGTTGGTGTGTCCTGTGCAATCGTCCGTCGGCATCTGTGTCGGGGTTCATTTTGGCCAATTTGACATGTAAAATCCCACCACCTTTAGCCTGGCTTCCACCTGTGGGCTCCAAATCGGGGGGGTCATTCTGCACCCCTGTATATCTATGTAAGTCTTCTAAACGATGCTCAAATGAATGCGGAGTTGTATGACTGAAAGCTTTTTACTTTTTTTTGTCTTACCATTCCCTGCTCCTCTGTTTGTTTTTATCTATTCACAGGAATACAAAATTATGAAATGGATGCAATGATGCATCCGTAGATTTATATTCACATGCCATCAGCAAATTAATTAGTTTTAATCCCAGATATTCACAGTGCACAACTTTCCGCACTCTAAACATAAGACTAGCGCAGGCAAAAGTCATTGAGGAGTTTTTGTTGTGAATCCCTGCTGTTTAAGGACGTATCACACAGAACAGTGTACTCCCATCTGTGCTGTTTACAGTTTGCAGTCAAACACTAAAATGCCTATTAATCTGCCCACTGAAACATGTTTTTACAAATCAAAAAGCTTAAGAAAGAGCAGCAAAATGACTAAAATTAAATTAAGCCAATTTATTAATTTAGTAATTTTTAGACAAATCCCATGTAAGAGCTTACCATTCTCCCAAAAATGTTTTAAATAAATCTATGATGCAATGTTTGTTTGCCTTTGAAACATCTGCCCTTCTTGATCATGTTTGCTGTTTAATGGCTGCTCTCAAAGTTTCTGTTTGCCTGCCCAGCCAACAAAATGTGATGATGCCAGTGGATTATGTTTTCTTTGATCTTGAGGACTCATAACCCTGAAACTTATTAAGGTTGATTAGCAGTTTGTTGAGCTCATGCGTTTGTGTGCATTTCTGTCAAGTTAAAATCTGAACAAATGGCCTCTCGACTCACCGCATGATGCAAAAAAAACATTCCATTCTTCTGTGGAGTAAGACCTTGTGAAAACCCTAGCTGTAGCATAACCTTGGGAAATTTAGAATTCTCACCAACAAGCTAAAAAGAACAAACTGAAGATGCGATGCAATGAAGACAAAACTCTAAACAGATAGGAAACTACTGAAAGTAGTTTCTAGCATGCCAAATTCAAAATCACAACAATTGCAAAAGATGCAAAGTTTGTACAGTAGGTAATAAGAAGAATTGCTGGCAAGTTCAAAATGATATTTAGGTTATGGATCAAACGGATCCAAACACCAGCTGAGAAAAGCTTAGTAAAAGTTTGAAAGAGATTCAAAAAATACATGCTTGAATAGTTAATTCAACTTGTCAAAAAAAAAACGGTTTACGAAAGTTAACCGTTGACTGTATCACGTTGTCTCCACTAAATAGTGGCCCACTCTTGATATTTTTGTTCCAGTTCAGTAAAGTTAGTGGACATTTGTTTATGAAATGTTCTTTGCTCAACAATTCAAAGGAGTTCAGGTATCTTTTTATTTTCAAATGGTGAGCCTGGTGTCATCGTTATGTTACATGACCTGATTTCATTCTTATTTTGGCTTTGGGGCATATGACCTTAGATGACCCTAGTATGCTTTGATACAGTGGTCTGTTTGATGACTGCAAGGTACGTATAACTGTCACTGCAAAACAAGCAAGAAACATCACTCTTCTCCCACTACGCTTGACAGTTGCTAGAAGGAGCTTCTGTTGTGTTTGCTGTGCATTATAGCCAAACATCTCTACGGTGGTCTTATGTGTTCAAAGGACATCTCTCCCTGATGTCTAGTCATCATGATGACAGGGGGATTTTTCCTGGCTGCAATCGCAGTTTCAAACATCAAATACACCAAGTATATTGCTTGCTGGGAAAAACCATTGTCCGTGCATAGAAACGTTTTTGTTCTTGGAAAGCTGAGACCAGCTTGCTTTTCTCTGTGCAAGAAAAACCTTGGAGATGCAGCTTTTCAAATCAAAGTCAACTTCTTTCAAGAAAATATGATGGGTTCTTGTGGGAACCATTCCAAAGAAACCATATTTGTTTCATCTTTTTATCATTGTAATAACATGAACGTTACTATTTAACATGCTAACTTACCATCTAACATGCTAAGTTAAAGCAGCACAATGTAACTTTCAGCTTTTGCTGAGTTTGGCGGCTCCTTTGGACAAAAGTGGTAGTGCTTTACCAGTAGTGTGGAAGGGTTCCTACCATGCACCTCAAAGTTACATAGTGCCAGTGAAGGCGATACAGACCCCTCAGACCATGACAGAGGTTCATTAAACCTGTTGTAAGTTGATGTACCATCACAATGACTCTGGAAATATTATATTAAGGTGGAAAAGTTACATTGTGCTGCTTTAAGTTGTAGTGTGATAACTGGCCCTTGGACCTTTTTCTCATTATCTCTGAGCATCTTACAGTTTGACTTTATAGTAAAATTACTGTAACATCCTCCTTTTTGGGTAACTGTGTTGAGTGTTGTCCACTTGTGAATAGTGTTTCTTATTGAAAAATTGTGGACGATTGGAAATTAATTTATAACCTTTCCCAGATTAATGAGCGGCATCAATACTTGTGTTAATACACAACCATGTGCCGCCAAAAAGTTGCACAAGGCTGCTCATAGTTCCTACTGAAACAGTAAGGGGGTACTTAGCTTCTCACAGGATTTTTTATATATAAATAATAAGTGTGTATTTTGACATTTGTTGTTTGCCTGATGTTATTTGTCTAATTTTAAGAACTGATAAGCATCATATGATTTCTTTTTTTTCATCTTTTTGAATTATTTCATTATCAGCCCTTTTCAAATGTAAATCCCTTTCCCGACTGTGTATCCAGCTTGACCTTCGTAAGCAATACAACATGGAAACTTTTGAATGTCATTGGCTGGACATTTATGTTACATTTGCCTGACTTGATATCTCCAAAGTCTTCAGGGAAGCTATGTTGAAATGTACTTATGCTAATTAAGAAAGAACATTGACGTTGGAACAGTAAAGATTTCAGGGACAAGGAGCACATTTTGAAGGTGCAGGTTAACTGACAGGCCAGATGGTCAGAGCTTTGCACCAAAGTCACTTTAATTCCTCTCACCACCTTTTGCCTAAACTATTGTATAGTGAAGTTGCTGAACTGGCGATACAGCAAATTCTGATCAGCAGACCTCACTGTTAAGGGTCAGTTTTATTGGAATTGGTGTGAAATTACTTAGATTGATATTTGATTTTGCACCACTCTTTCAAGGAGTTGAAGGCAGATTTCTGTAGTAATGATCTGTTTTTGTGGGCCGAGTGAGATATTAGCACACACGTAGCAATACATATTCAGTTGAAAATGGACTTGATTATATAAGATAGATCTATCTGCATTTGATGTTGCAAAAGTTCTCATGTCTTCTAGGCCTAAAAATGACACAGACCTTTTAAGTTGGTCTTTAAATTAAAATGAAAGCTCATGAGAACATTGGTGCATAAGAAATAAAAGGAAAAAACTGCAGTTTGAATTTGTTGCATTTTAAACACTTTTCTTTGAGCAGACAGTTGTTTGAATAACAAGGTTGTGGACTCCAGAGTTGCTGTTGGAATACTTAAGTAAAGTTCAAGTGCTTCAGAATTGTACTTAATTGCAGCACTGGGTAAATGTACGTCCCCACTGCTCAAAAGCTCCTTCACATCTATGCTTTATAAAACAAGGCTTTAAAGGCTGTGTGCTTAGTATGTCTGTTTTACATGATTATAAGTTATTTTTCTTTTTGTCTAGTAACCCCACTTTTTTGGATTTTCATCCACTGTGCTACAGAAGACCAGTGTGCTGTGGGAAACTATCCAATTTCACTTATGTAGTCCAAATAAAATAAAAAATTGTCTAGCAGAGTAATTAAAAACTCTTCTATTGTTGGTGGGTGCCAGTAGGCATCACCCTATTGACATACCGTAAAACTTCAAATAATGGCCGAGTCCTAATTTGCCGCCAGTCCCAATTATCCGCCGGGTGTAGCAAAATATTTTTTTAAACTAAACGCCATCCCAAGTAAAAGCAGGTCAAACATTGTTTTTCTGGTGGCCAAAAAAAAAAGAAATCTGCCGTATGCAAATGTAGCCTACACAAACAAAAAGACGCACTTAAGATTTGTGTTAAATGGAGACAAGCAATTAATAAAGGCAGGTTCCAAATAAATGCCTGTTGATTTGAGCGATTTAAGCAAATAAACGCCTGGGCCTTTATTTGTTGTTTTATGGTAGTCACTTTAACACAATGGTGTATTTTTGGGTGGTGGTGTGCCAAAGGACTATTTTATTCTGACAATTGTGGTGTGTCTCAAAAAAAAAAAAAAGGTTTAAAAATACTCTTCTTGACAAATATGTACAGATAATCCCAACAGCCATAAACTCCCTTCAGGTTAAGAACCTTGTGAAGGCACTGATTATCAACCGTGGCTGTGTAAAGTATTGAAAAAGCACTGTGAATATTTTCTTGCCAATTTATTTGTTTTGCCCCGTCTTCTGATGTGTTGTGATTAATGGCTCAGGATGCTTTTGAGTGAAGTTGCTCACACAAAGATAATCAAACACTGCTCACTCACAACGATGGAAGTCAGTAAAACTTGGATCCTGGAAGTTTTGTGTTTGTCAAATGTTTTTTGTTTTCATTTCTTTACTTGACCAGACAAACTAAATGGTTTTTGATCATTAAAAACCAGCACAAGCAATATAATGAAGAACAGGATAATCTAGAGGTGTGAAGAAAAAGAAAAGATAAACATAATCATGCTGGGTTGCTGCTTAACATCCCAGTAAATAGTCACGGTAAAAACTCACCGTGCATATAAGCACTTTTGTTTTCCTTATGGATGAAATCGTTAGACGTTGCAAAGGAATGACATCTTTGATTTTTGGTGAGAGCGGTCCATTCAGAAAATTCACACACACTTATACAGCCTCATTCATTTGGGCAACAGCACAGATGGATATTGATGGCAGCACAATTCCAATTGGTGTAATTAATGGCCAGGTTATATTGGAAGGACATGGACAAAGATGTGGGCCATTTATCACCAGTCGGCTTGCCTATTTTCACCCCGTTGAGTCATTTGAGCTGGTTAGCTGAGTAGAATCTTAATTGCAGGCCGAACCTTCCACCCTCACCCCTCCTCTTCTCGTACCTGAAAACATGGGGGACAACAAGGCAAAGTGCAGCAGCGAGCCAGGCTTCTCCCCTCCTTATTTCTCTCCTCAGTTGTCATCGCTTCACCGTGGCACAGTGTGTGGTGGGAGAGAGAAGGTAGAGGGTTGTGGTGGAGGGAAAAGCATAATCACGCACACACATGCAGGCTGCTGGATAAGAGAGTGGAATTGGAGGGAGTCCATCCCACACACCATAGGGCTCGGAGTAGATTACAGAACTCCTGGGGAAATATCTCATAACCCTCAAACTGACAGTGAGAGAGGATTGACCACTACTAATCCCCAATCCAAATATTTACACTTCACTTTAAAAGCACCACATTTATATGAAGAGATGACAAAAAAAGAATCCTGAGCTGAAAAAAGAGAGGAATTGTATACTTGCTTGTCATAGATGTATCAATGCAGCTCAATGGAAGCAAAATGGAACCATGACCTCTCCTTTTTCTTCTATTGAAAGTAGACAGAAGTTTGAGTGACTTCAGTAGTCAACTTTTAATAAGACAGCAGCAACAGGATCTTTTTATACACCTTTTTTATAATACAAAGGTAAAATCATCTCGGTTTGTCAACAGTATATGGACCCTATCTGTAAAGTCACTTAAGTAGAAGTAATGTTGCTTTTAGTCCCTAATGACTCTTTAGTATCTAATCAATCATTTGTTTCTGTCTAAGCACAATAACAGACAAATACAATTTCATAGTAATAGTAGAAAAGTTATCTAATTACTTTAGAGAAATATAACTGGAGTCAGTAGTTTAAACACCTGGAGTACAGTTAATAAAATACATTGGGAAATGTGGTTTAGGGTTATTTTGATTGACCAAAGCAGACATTTTAAGTTTACTTTTGGGGAGAAACATCTAATGAATTCCATAAGGCTAGAAATGGATACAAAAAGATCTGAAAGTTTTTGGTCCTTCAACAAACTCCCTTGCTATGGTCACTGTTTAGTAAATACTGTGGTTTCTCTTCACAGTAAAGATGACGCCAAAGGCACAATGAAGAGGCATTAGTGATTCGAGGGGCCCCCACGAGTAAAAAGTAATGAAATAGGAAGGCCATCCAAGACAGAACACCATAAAGGAAGCCACAGCTCTTCAAATGGATAAAACATGACTTCACACCTTGGTAATACAACAATGCTTCTAGGAAAATATTATGTGAACTGTTGAAACGAAATATGTGTTGTTTGGGAGGAATACTCAGAGCTGTGTATGGTTCAAGAGGGCCAAACTAGGTGAACTATGGTAGACGGAACATCATGGTTTGAGCTTGAGTATCTCCCTCAAGGCCAGGACCACTTACCATAACTGACAGGAAAAAATAATTCCCAAATGTACCAAAATATCCCAAGATAAGTCAAAGTAGCTGTTCGCCATTGGAAGTAGAAGTTGGATGATCAAGCATGACAATGACTCGGTTTGTCTGAGGAGAGCCTGACGATGTCAGAGGTGGAGCAAAAACAAATGGGATTGGATGGTATAGAAGCAGGTTCCTCGAAGTACCACTGATCACTGTGCTTCATTGCACTGGCCCTGACAAAAGGAAAGGAACATTGTAGGAAGAATTGAGCAAGGAACCAGAAATTAGAGAAGAGGCAAGAGGTGCAGAAAATTGGAAAAACTAAGAGATTTATGGAAACAAAAGCTTTATGAATACAGAAAAGATGCAGTTAAGCAAGAAAATTAATATCTACATTTACTTTGGGTCTTTGGGCCACAACTTGCCTTTATAATCCAGTTCATAGCCAGTTCACGACATTTGAACTACCCCGGACCTGTACAACCAACATAACTCAAGCCAGGCCAAGCTCATGGGCTTTTGGGTCACATTTAGCCCACATAACACTTGCCTTGTCATATCTGAGCATACCTGTCAAGTCTCCCGTTTTGTCCGGGAAACTACTTAATTAATAATATATTAATTTTTAAACTGCAAACTGAATTGTCACCAGCCTTGCGAGAACGTCCACCCAGGGTAGAGCAGGTGGCAGTTCTGGTGAGGTTAGTGGCGACAACGGGGGGAAAACTTGGAAAAACAAATCACAGATGGATGGATGTAATGACAGAGAAGGCATTTCTGCCCAAAAAGCGAAAGACTTTGTGTAAATATCTCTAAAAATAGGAATCAAATTTACTTTCCTAAAGAGGAACAGGATGGGGCTCAGTTACCCATTCTGAAAGATTTGTAACTGCGTTTTTAGTGTCTCTCACAGGGGAAGGAAGATGTCTGTCAGAAGCACCAGCACTGTAAAATCAGTCAGTGAATACCAGAGAGCCACATGAGTGAAAATGACAAATTAAAAGAAAATGTAAATGTTTCACTTGAAGACAATCAATGTGTATATAAACTGAAAATATTAAAAATAAATAAGTGTGCTTTAATTCCCCTTTGTGTTTTCGATGAGGCTCTATTATAGGAATTGCATACATACAGTAGGAATGTCCACAGCATTTCAGTGTCAACAAAGGTCAACAAACATCAGGCTATGAGCACATAATTGTAGTTTGTATGTGGTTGACAGGTAGTTATTTTGGATTTCTCGTGAATCTGTCTTAAAATGTAAGATACTGGACCTCGGTTGGGTTGGTGGGACAGCAGCGGAAAATGTCCCGTATTTTGAAATCCAAAACTTGACAGGTATGTATCTGAGAAATACCTCCTGAATGCAGGCCAGACAGGCCCAAATTTGTCTGTTGAGTAACTGAAACTTTCCCTGACATGCTGTTGACATGGCCAACTATTTCTGCTGCAGTGGCATTGAGTGCATTGAGATACTTTGGACGGAAAACACCACCATTCCTCCATCTCCAAACACTTGTGTCCATACAGGAAGGGCAGAGATATAATGTGCTATGATAGACTGCCGACCTTTCTCTGTGATAAGATTTGTCAGTAGGATGACAAATTAACCATTTAGTCTGGCGAGAATGCTGATGGTGAACATTATAAGAAGCTCAGTGCACAAGAACATCTGTAGCGAGTGTGGATACAAACGCACAAAGGGGGAAAGAAGGGCAGAGTTTCCATCCACTCTCTGATTGTAGCTCCTCATACTCACTCTTGACATGTCGGTTACAGTAGGCTACCAAACAGCTTATGATGCAATTCTAATGATAAATAAAACGTTAAGCTGCCAGATTGTTGCATATGAAACAAAGCTATTGAAAGTGTCTCTTTGAAACTGGAAGATGCGAAACGTCCTCAAGGCCTCAGTTATAGTGTTGACTTTGAAAAGATCTTTAAAAGTATTCTCCAGAATCATTCATTTGTACTTGATTTTGGACATCGCCACAAACAGAACTATATATGTATGTATGTATGTATGTATGTATGTATGTATGTATGTATGTATGTATATTAAATATACATGCATAATAAACTGCTAACTGCTCCTACTCTTTTTGCTATGCTCAGCAATGTACTTGGAACTTTCAGCAGGAAAGCCAAAAAGCTGATTTATCCAAATCTCCGAAAAGAATGTTCAAGGTATGGCCTCATTACAGGGTCTCACCTCAGGAAAGCAGAGATATTTTTGCACAAGCAAAAATTTCAGGCTTGTTACAGGCTTTATGAATCCCATCTCGTTCCCAGGAATTCATTGCAGTTCCATTTATGGCTGATGGTGGAGGCCATGAATGCAGAATTGCAGAAAGGACACGGCTCTTATATGTATATGTATATGTATATATATATATATATATATATATATATATATAGATATAGATATAGATATGTATATATATATATATATATATATATATATATATATATATATATATATATATATTACATGTACTCTGCTATATTACCATACTTGTATGAGTGGATTAATGGTACAGCCATATTTTCATTTTACAGGCGATTATGGGGGAGGGGAAATAAACAATGGATCTCTAGTGTATCTTTATACTGCAGTCTTTGTAGGAAAATGGCTACCATTGGTAGTTTGTCATTGCATTTAACCCTTTTTTTTTAGCATTATACACATTGTCAATGCTCTCAATAGCTCTTTGTTATAAGAAAATCTGCATAGGTGGATTCCCTAGTTTGTGAACTTGATCGCATTTGTCCATGATCAAAAGTCACTTTAACCTTGCTCAAAGCTTATTTCAGTGACACTGATGACAGTGACAAAGAGTGCCAAGATTTACACATTATACAATTAACCTGAAATGGCGGGTGGACAGATGACAAATAATATGTCAGCCCAAAGTTTAAATCTCATCTTTAGCACAACTCACAGGAGTACAACTCCCTGATCTTGGCATCAGACTGATATCCTACAAAAAGATCCCTCTGCTGCTTTCAGGTGCCAGCTTCCCAATGTTTCCAGCAATTGATGACTCATGATGACTCACCAACCCCAATGCACTACGTCAGAAAGTTGTAGGCTTGTGCGTGCGTGCTTTCTGTAAACACAACTTGGTAAGACTGCCGTCACGACCTTCATCTAAAATATGAGGCTGATTTTTTTTGAAAGGATTACATGTTTGTAAAGAGCCCCTGCATCTGCTGCTCCTTCCTTTACCTCAGCAGTGCTCTGAATCCATCATCTGAATGCTTCTCAATGCACAACCTGACTGATGATGTATAAAAGGAGGAAAGAAGAAAGTTGTGTCACTCTACAGCACAGCAGATGGATAGAGGAGACATCTGCATTGTGCACTGTGTACACAATACATCTCTTTAACTTTCTCACTCCCTCGTTGCCTCGCATCTATCCTCTTAACCCTCCGGCAAAACACAATCCATCGTATTCCTCATGTTGACTCGCAAGAAAAACTGTCACTAGTGCCACAGTCCTGTGCCATCATCTGCCTCTCTTTAAAGAGGAGCAGCGGTGGCTCTGTGTGCTGCTTCGTGGTGTTTGCATGTGTGTCTGTGGGTGGGCTGCCATCCCTCTGTCTCTGTTGAACTGATTGGCATGGCAGCAGAGAGAGCAGACACTAATCTCCTGTGCTAGGTTGGAGACATTGCATGGCTTGCTATCACTTCCACAGATAAACAAGTTACTCTTACAGAAGTAATTCTGCCACATTACGTCAGTAGGCTTAATAAAATGAAAGAGGAACGTGGAGACTGAGAGTTTCGTGCGCCTCCCTTGCACAGAAGAGGCGGTGTCCTGTCAGAGACGGTCACAAGTTCAGCATCCAGAAGGTGACAAACAGAAAATGAATGGGAGATTTCCTTTTCATTCTTGTTTCTGCGTAAAACCAGCACAATTTAACATGCATATCTGGCACCAAATGAATAGGAATGTACAGTAGTAGGATATACAGTAGGAGAAGATGAGAATGAGGATAGATCATCAACAGTCTTATGTAACAGTCACGTCTTCTCTTGTGGTTATCCATGCCACTTCCTGCATCTGTGGCCACACAGTGAAAGGATATTTTAGATGGGAGAAATAGTAAAAGCCAGTGACGCTAAAGTCGAGAAATAGAGTGATAATGGAGCTACATCAATGTCACAAATTGTAGGGAGCCTAAAAGTGCTTCTGCAGAAACACCAACAACTTTTTTCCATGTTGAATTTCAGTTTCAGTTTCATATGAAGGAATATATGGTCATTTGTAGGTATCATGTAGCTCTTACAGTTGCCAATCCCTTAAATCAGCAAAAAATAAATAAACAAAGAAGCTTTGGACTCCTGTCCTGTCATCCAGAGGAGGATTAAGGTAGTCATGGGCCCCTAGGCTATTTTTTCTCTGGGTCCCCCCTTATGCATCATGTTCTCCCAGAAAAAACGCTCCGCCACTGGCATTGGTAACAGGTAAAGTCAAAAAGAGTCAGTGCTACAGGTATATCAACATTTGGAAACACTGACTGTAGTCTCCGTCCTCTTATATGACTCAGCAGTGACCTAGCTGAGGTGTCATCCTGTCCCTTAATGAATTGTCCAATTTCATCCACAAAATCTAGATCACCTGGATATTTCCTCTGGAGATCAGCTACTCCTGAACGGAGGTCTTGTATGGAGATAGATGTAATGTTGTTCAGAAATCCAAATGTGTGCTGAACATTCAGTAAGGAGACGATCTATGGCAGCAACGAACACTGTTGCTCTGAACCTGTCACGGCCCGGTTCAGTTGCCTCATCTGCTTGTTTTTTTCTTGTTGTCAGTGACAACCACCAGACTTAAAATACCCTGTTAAGGGGCTGAAACACCAAGCCGAAAATCGGCCGTCGGGCCGTCGGTGAGCGTCGGTGCTCATCGGTCGGGCTAGTTTCCCCGGTGTGTCCCGCATGTCGCCACAGATCGGGCGCCCGTCGGGAGCTTTTCAGCCGATTCGACATGTTGAATCGGCGTCGGCCATCGGTCAAACAGCTCACTTTGTGATTGGCTGTTCCCGGAATTTCCCAGAATGCTTTTCGTCGTCATTTGCGTAAATAAATATTTTGCATAGATATTTTACTTTCATAATATTCACTCAGTGAATGTACATAATCACTCGCTTGTCTTTTTCAAACCGCGCCAGAATAAAGGCTGATTTATGGTTCTGCGTTACACCAACGCAGAACCTACGGCGTAGGTTACGCCGCGCAATTACCTCTCACGCATGCGCTGAACGTACGTGCTAGTTCGCCGTCGGGTGTCGTATTTGCGGTGTGTCTAGTGAGCCCAACACAGCCCTACACAGCCGACGCGAGCCGACACAGCAGTCGGCAGAGCGGGGGAAGTCGGGTTGGTGTGTCAAGGCCTTTAGCTTTGGGATCTTCATTAATAATTGCTTGTCCCTTTTTTCTTTCTCCTGCTGCACTTTATGTTTCTGAGCGCCACTGAGTTTATTGTTGGACATTTTGCCGCTGTAAAGGCTAATTTATGGTTCCGCGTTAAAACGACGGCCAGCCTACAGCGTAGGGTACGCAGCGACGCGTACCCTACGCCGTAGGCTCTGCTTTGGTGTAAAGCGGAACCATAAATCAGCCTTCAGATTGACAGGCGACAGCATTGTGACAGAAGAACGACAAATCAAATCAATGAGCTGATTGAATAGAAGTGACCCATGTTTGCCCAATCAGTGCTTTTTTGCTTGTTTATTAACCCACGGACCAATAGAGGTCACTTTTTTTTATACCATTGTAGTGTATTTACAGTCAGTCATGTCATCAGTCATCTTCTCCCGCTTTATCCGTTCCCGGGTCGCGGGGGCAGCAGCCTCAGCAGGGATGCCCAGACTTCCTTCACCCCAGACACTTCCTCCAGCTCCTCCGAGGGGAGTCCGAGGCGTTCCCAGGCCAGCCGAGAGACATAGTCTCTCCAGCTTGTCCTGGGTCTTCCCCGGGGTCTCCTCCCGGTGGGACATGCCTGGAACACCTCCCTAGGGAGGCGTCCAGGAGGCATCCGATACAGATGCCCAAGCCACCTCAGCTGACTCCTCTCAATGTGAAGGAGCAGCGGCTCGACTCCGAGCTCCTCCCGGGTGACCGAACTCCTCACCCTATCTCTAAGGGAGCGTCCAGCCACCCTGTGTATTTACATAGTGTATTTACATTTCTAAAAAATAGTCTGACCAATCCAAGGGCCCCTCCACACGTGGGGCCCCTAGGCTGCAGCCTAGGGAAGCCTGTGCATTAATCCGTGCATGCTGTCATCTCTTGCAAATATTGCATATCTCCTTAAGGTACTATGACACACATGGAGAACAATGGAGCTAGATCACTGAGATACAGTGGAAATCATAGCAAAGGTGACTATGGTCGTCTTCACTCCTAATAGTCAGTAAGCTGGATTGGATAAGACTGAGGGGCTTGGCTGGTTTGGAATTGCAACATTCAGTTGGTCCGGGTTTGCTTTCAGAATGCCCTTTGTGAATTCAACCAAACTCTTTGAATAATCTCGCCTGTGGTGGTGCTGCACCTAGAGTTGGAGGGAGATAATAAGAACTGGAGGAGATGAAAAACACACGTGATAAAGAAGAAAACTTGCTCATCTATTGGTGAATGCAGCGCTATACTAGTTAGTTTTCAAACTTCAATGCTCTTGTGATTGTTTACCAGCAGTTGTGATACATTTTCAACTGACCATACTTCCATCCATACTTCTATCACAGGTTTTACCTGCCCTTATTCCACCTTTCAACCGGAAACCACGAGTCAAGCTTGTTTGTTACGGTTGTGTTTATCCATAATACCCTGGGTTGTAGTTCACTTCCTGTATTCAGGCTGCTTAAAGCTGATTGAGACCCATGTTTTTAGGTGGACCTCGATTTCGCATTCACACCTCCTAAAATTAACCAGACCTTCCAGGCAATCAAACTCTTGGCCGTTTAAAGTCGACCAATTAGTGCAGGTATGAATGGACCCTGAGACCCAAGAAACTAATGACAGAGGTGAAAATGAGGGAGTGACTGTACACCTATATGAGGACTGTACTGAGATAAAAATCGCAAAACTTCCTTGGTGTTGCTTTAATGTCAACTGTAAACCATGTTTTGTGACGTGTAGTTAATTTTAACCAATACTGATTATATTTTTTCCAACTTCGTATCATGCTGCCCTTTTTATTTTTAACCAAAGATGCTTTAATACTGATTTAAAAAAAGGAAAGGCAGACCCTGCAGAGTGAGATGAGTGGCTGGCACCACACCCTAAAACCAGCTTCTAAAACAGCAACATGGTTAAAAAGGGGCTTTTTTGAAGTGTATCTCTGGTGTTTTGGCCAAACGCTGTTACAAACACTTTGATAAGAGCTCAGGGAATTATGCAGACATTTGAAAAATGGTTGATATATTTGTCCTTTAAAGATCATTCAACTAAAGTGTTTAATGGAAATAGTGTTTCTCTCATGATCAATACACAAGTACAGCCTGATATATGTCACAAGTTAAGGTCCGAATTGTATTTTGGAATATGGAATATTTGTCACTACATACTGTACTGTCTAAATTTGCATTATTTGAAAGACATCAAATTCATTTCAATTTCAAAATGCAGACACCAAGATGGTAAAGAATGAATACATATGAATCCAGTTAAGTGTTTCTCTCTTCTATCACTGTAAATATGAAGCTGGTGAACTGCTTAAAATATGCTGCGCTCACCTCCTTTTTTTTTTTAGCTGGAAAAAAAATATATAAGAAAATGCCTAAAAATCATTAATGTGTAATTATGCAAAGTCGCTGTGGATTTTCTTAGAAAAACAAACTAAACTGCAGGATTCTACAGATACTCACAGCGTGGTTTTTTTGCAGTCTTGACAAAACATTCATTAAAATGTTTCCTTATTGTGGGAATATTAATCATAGCCTGGTAAGCATTTTTTTTTTTATTCAAAATATATTCAGTGTTGCAAAACAGAAGTAAATAAGATTCAAGTTTGCCATTACTCTTCCTCTCCGTCTCAGCTGCCACATTCAGAACACAAATTGGTGGCACAAAAGGTCAAACGCGTATGCCTCTTTGGTCTTGGTACTTTTGATTATGTATGGCATCATTTGTGGATTCTCACAAAAATGCTCCTTTGGCCTGTGACTCGTGCTCTGATCACAGGCAAAATGTTTTCACAGACCAGAAAAAAATCCCTTTTGGGATTGAGGTTTTGTTCGATCACAAACTATTAGGTGCATTGAGTTAGGGAAACAGCAAGGGCTTTTGTAACCTGTTCATGTGTGTTTAACAATTCACAACAAGGCTGATTTTCTCTGTTACATAACTAACATAAATTAATACCTCTCAATTATGTCCACTGTTTTTGAGCTGGACGTTGTTGTCCTGCTTGGTGTTGTGCATTTGGTGCAGTATGCATATTGTAATCCTACTTGACTGCAGACCAAAACAACCAAATTCACACATCAAAAGAGGTATCTCAGTTCAAATTATGTGGCAACCCCCCCTCCAAAAAAAAAAGAAACAAAACACCCTGACCCTAGCTGATTCAGAACACACAAAATAAATAAAGGTTGAAATGCACTTTCATGAATTAAGGTTTAAAGCGCCCTACACCCCTGGGTCCCATTGGCAGCAGAAGCACTGCGGTGCAGCTATGCCGCTGTGAAACGCATCCACTCTAGTCAATGAGAAACGCTGCAGCACAATCTAGAAGTGTCCCAGTAGTGTTTCTTCACTGCTCTAAGCTGAGTTTACTTTTAAATGAGACACAAGAATGAGGGAATAAAACAGGCAACTGTTTTTTGATTTCAAAATAAAATGAACAAATCTGAGCAAGACCCTGACTCGTACATCAACAGAACGTCATAACCAGTCGTGGAAAAGCTGCAGGTAAACATAACAGATAGTTTTAGGCGAAAATTCAGTCATGGATGGTGAGAAGGTCAGAAGCACTTAATGCCTCATTCGGGAAATCTAGATTTCACCATCAATCACCTCCTAGCAAAAACACTCCAAATCCATGAACGTTGGCGTGCAATGCTAGGATTTGATCGCAATACTGCAAGACCTTGAGTCCGCATGAATGGCAATTGATCTGATATCCTATTGGATGAAAAATAATAATGATAAAATAAACTGGAAAGACGCTTTTTTTTACTATGAATCACACTGATAGACATGCGTCCACAGCGTAAAGAGCGAGTGCTGATGACAATCATACACTTGTTTTATTATGTTTTAAATCACTATGCATTCTGGCCACCAATATTGTTTATAACAGCCATATCAAGAAACATTTGGTTGAATAAATAAAATGAAATAGAATAGAATAGAAAGGAATTACATTTTGGCTATAGTAAATGAATACCTTTAATTGTAGCTTATTGAAAGTTTATTTTCCCCCAAACTTTATACTCTTTTTGTAGCTCCAATAAATCATTCTGCAGACAAAGGTAGCTATTTTTAGAAATAATTCTTATTACTGAAACAAGTTATGAATTTTACAAATGACTTTCAATGTTTAATTTGCTACCAGTGCTGGTTAAATGAAACAACTTACCCAAGAATCGTTCATTAAGTTGCTGGCTTGTCTAAGGAGCTTCATCGGGATTGTTGTGAACTGCTTCTGCAGAAGGTCAATGGTATCTAGCTGATAAACTCAATCCTCTGACTTTTTGAGAAATACAGTTTAGGCCTAAATATGTGACATGCCACTTGATTAGGATAAATGTGTTATATTTCTAATGTATTCTAAAATTTTAAATATGTTTTAAAGGTCTCTGTATATTGTGACATTAACAATCCATAAAAGAAATTCATGTTGTAAATGCTGAGAATGACGAGCAATATTTACGTTAACTCTTTTAAACAAACACCACGCATGGTCGGAGCTAGGAAAAGCTTTTGTTTGTACCCACCCTAAAAGTTTGGAACTAATAATATTTCCATAAATGCCTAAAAACATGTAAATTTCACTCTCAAGCAATTTTACATAGAACATAATCCACATAAATTACAGTATGATATTGTCATTCCCATGTGATCTCAAAACTTTGGGGTAAGCGGTGATTCCAACCCAAGAGGGCCGTTGTAAAACGCTGCTCACGGGACTTGAGGTCATGTTGGGAATAGAGCCAAACCACAGCTCAGTCAGAATAGTGTTTCTGCCCCCTGTGGGACCCGGGGGTCGCCCTAACCTGAAATGAATAAGGAGACGCTAGTTATCCACACTGCACAGGAAACCATCTGAGGTTATAAACCATTTTTCAGCACAGCTATTGAGTCAGTGTCATACACTTACTCGAATTGACTCTTGCTCTTACAGCGATCATCTAACGAAGAAGGTTGAAGGTCTTGCTCAAGGGCACCCTGTCAGTGGCTGTCAGTTGGGTCGTAGTTGCCCCTGCTATATGAACCGGCATTTGAATTCCATGATGAAAACTGACAGCATAAATCCTGAACATCCCTTCGGTGACAGGGGTGGTTTTATCGCAGGTTTTATCTAAAATGACCCAATAGCCTAGAGAGAGACGTTTTAAATCATGTCATGAATTGAATTGAATAAATTGTAGAACGAAGTGTTTAATAAGGAGGAAAGTAATGTGGCTGCTGACATTAGGGTGACATTGTGCAGATAAACATCTGTTTTGTTTTGTCAAGACGGCGTGCTCCCTGGGGTTTCTGGTGCTTAGCGTCATCAAATCCATGTGCATTTGCTGTGTAAATGTGCATGTGTGAGTGTTTATAATTATAAGTGTATTGAAGTAGGATATATGCAAGAGCAAATGTGCATGCATGTCTGATATTCTTCTGTTGTGTTTTTAAGTGTAAATGGGATGTAGTTTCACTAGCTACAGACATTCATTCACACAGTTTTTCTTTTAGAAAGGGTTAAAGAAACCTGCTTGTGAACTCATATGAGATGCACACTGGAGCAAGATAGTAACCAAATGCCAAACTCAGAGTTTCAGAAAAATAGATCACAAAGCAATGGGTGACATCACAGTGTCCTCTTTTTTTGTGCAGCTCCAAACCTAACCAATTATTTTAAATGTCTAGATACCAGTAGAAAGACAGACAACAAATAGTAAATCTAAAGAACTTAATAAGGTACAATGTCTAAATACTACTGGACCAAGATAGAAACTAAACTAAATAGCACCCTTGCAACTTCGAGTAATACGTTCCAGATTTCCTGTTTTCTAAGTCCTACCTTTTTAGTTCCAGAAATGTTCACTTTTGGTCTCAGGAAACAAAGATAGCAACACTTGATGAAGCTTTAGAATATTGGTCCACAAACCATTGGGGGGCATCAGAATGTGTTCATCTGCTAGTTTTACACAGCAAGTTGTTTTACCTACCTATCTAAAACTGAAAAACAACAAGTGATAGAAGGTATAAAAGTGTAAGTTTGAATAAAATTAAACTGAAAAGGAAAGCAAACCACACAGTACTTACTAAGAATGGACACAAACCATTTTCTCCTCTCCTTTAATTCTGGTGACAATCCCTTTTGGCTGTAAAAAGTGAAGATGGTGACAGCTAAATCAATGATGATAATGATAATAATGATTATGTTAATAAAAGCTAAAGTTAAGTCTGTGCACCAATGCTTTTTGTACAGTTGAAGTGTAAACCTAACCCAGTTCTTTTATTGCCTTGACTTTACTAGCTAGAAACTGACAACAGATATAAATGGTGGGAAAACAATATCAAACAAATATGGAACAAGTTTAAATATGAATTAAATTCCCCTTAAGAATTTATAAAATATTTTTGAATCTAATTCTAATTCTAAATGCAGGAAGCTAAACCATGACATAGAACAGAAACGGATTGAATTGAAGCCGTCTATTGTCCGACGGCATCTTCTATGGATGTAGTCTTTGTGAGAATTTTTAGATGTAACCAAAAAAAAACAATTTTAAATAGTAACAGTTATGTGACTTGAATCATTTCCAAAAGGAAACAACGGGAAAAAAATGCATCCATTTGTATCACCTATACTATGAAAGAAATGGGTTGAGCAAACTTGGCACTTTGCTGTTGCTCCAGTCATATGTGAATTAATTATGTAAAAATAATGCAAGATGTGTATACAAGGAACACCATCTATCATAAAACATCAAAGACAGGGTACAGTCTTTGTTTAAGTAATGAATGCATGAATTCTTATTTTATTTACATCACAAGAGCAAGGAAGAGATGGCTCTCCCAAGAGAACTGGCTTACAGTTAGACTTTCTGCGTTCTTTGAATTGTATTATCCTACATGGATAGCCAATCCATTGATCTTGGCAGAGGCTGGGATAAGCTGATTAATTAGTGGGGATGGGGGGGTGGGCGAGCAGAGACAGACAAAACAAGACTCCTCCTAAAGTCACTCCCATGCCAGTGGAGACTTCAACTTGAGGCCTAGCTCTGTAACTTATGTAAATATACCTGTAATGAATAATTCATTAGCAAGTGTCGTGGGCAGTGTTACTTTGGTATGCAAAAGAGATGTGGAAATAGAGAGCAGCAGGTTGGACCAGTGGTATGTTTAAAAGATCACTGTGGGATCAATGGTTGAACAGTTTGGACTGCATTCATTAGCTAATGCAAGTACATATGTTCATGTCAGGTAGCTTATGTACGAGCATGGAGGCAGTTGTGTGGACTGCAGTGATGTAAGAAAACCAAGACTGGACATTATGTAGAATGTCAAAAGGACTGTATTTACACTGCACATCTCGATGACTAATTCTGATTTACTACCTACATGTATATCTGAATTTTTGAGCGAGATGCTAACATCCTATTTTAAGGGTGAAGATAATTCTCATCAAACCATGGATGGTCACATGATCTGGATATGGGCTTAACGGAGGGCAGAGAGGAGAAGAGGTGGTTGTCTAGACTGGCTTCCTTCGAGGAACTGTATGAACATCGTCACCCCCCTGCAGTTTCGCTGTCGCTCCGCATCATCCACCCCATAAATGGCTGTCTTAATTGTTTTGCTAAAACTATTGTGCAATCCATTTGACCTATATCTATTCTGTGTGTGGAAGTGCCACAATAGCAAGACAATATGTTCTTATCTGTCATTGTTTTCCTTTATTATTTAGTTTTTTCTAAAGGGTGTACATGACTCCTTTTAAGATATGAAAGAATTATTTGTAAAGTGGTCTGATTTATTTAATAACTACTATACCATTTTGAAGTAGTACCCGATCCATAATGTTCCTCTTGCCTCTTACAGCTTGCTGGGGTAGAATCCCTTGAACACATCGGGGTGATGGTGGATGAAGCTCTCTGAAGCTTCTCAGTGGTACATTCACATACAGTCAATGGTGTCTTGACTCATAACGTACTGTATGCTGTGACTGATATGAGGAAAACATAGAACTTGCTGTAAGGGATATTACTAACAGCTTAGCTGTAACACTGCTGTCCAACGCCATCACGCACTCCACTGAAAGTGCAGCTGTTTCAAGAATATCAGCAATTTCTGACTGAAAACTGAAGTTGAAATACAAGGATGGCTTTGACTTCCTTGTGTTTCATCTCTAGATATAACTTCTATGTACTTTATCAACCCCTAAGAGCACACTACTTCAGCTTGAGACCACTGGTTTGAGTCCTCCATCACATCAAGAAAGATGCAGGGATGGTGTCCACTTGTGAAAATAGACTGAAGCTTAACGGTTTAAGGTGCAAAACTGGAAATACCTGCTTCAATGGACAAGTCAAATACACATATCAGATTCGTACACAATTTATTTCTACGTATGAATGATTCCTTAATGTCTCCTGAAAATATTCAAATCCATGTTCAGTTTTTTTTTTGTTACTGCTTCCACTTCCACTTGTCACATATGATCTGTCATATATGGGGAAAAAACAGATTGAGTCACATGAAACCTGCAGTGCAAAGGCGTATGAGTTGTCAAAAATAATTCTGCACTTGAATGGGGCTATTACTGAAGTACTTCTGACATATTTGTAGTTATAAATCCTGGAGCATGTCATTGTTCACTTTTTTCCTTTTTTTTTTTTTTAAACAGGCATATTGATATTGAAAATATCTGAGGAATTATGCGTTCCTAACCAGAACCAAAAAAAATATTTTTTAAAAGTCGCTGGGTAAATTGGGAGGAACATTTAGGTCTCCTGCATGGTAATTATGTCTCTGTCCTTGCTTCATTTGTCAGTTTCCAAATGTAGAGATTTTCTCTTCTAAAATCAAATCCTTGGGCTGAATGTAATTTTAGGCAGTCGAATCATATCTGTAAGAAATATTAGAATTGACCAAGACGGTATTGGCCACAGCTGTTGGGCATGCACTGGTGAAAAGTAATCTATTCAAAGCAGGACCACAAAAACACTGCCAGAAAGGATGTCTTTTTGCAAGTGCGCAGGTGAACCCACAAGATCCCATGGTGACACAGGTGTCCCACTGCCTTTAAGTGTCCTGTAAAGTTCCACACACTTATGGTCCACCTCATCCCGGTTTTGCACTCCATATTTTTTCCGTAAGTAAAGGGAAAGTACTCATTTGAAGTAGCTTAGAGATACATAAAATAAACTTTACAGATGAGTGTACGCCTTTCGCAGATTTATAATATTCTTAACACCTTTTTAGGGTATTGTTACGTTTATGTTTAATAGCTTTAAGGTTGGATTTAGGAAAAAAGAAAAAAAGCATATTTAGGCAACCCAATGCTCCCTAAATTGTACATTGTCAGTAAGACCTAGACCTGATCACATGAGGGAGGGTCTCATCCCTCAAGGTCCACGTATTTTTCCAGTTCATCCAGTTGATTTTGGGCCATTTTCTAATTGTCGCCATAAACCGACACTTGAGTGTAATTTCAATTCAATTTTATATAGCATCTATTACAACAGAAGTTTCTCTAGGTGCTTTGCAGAGACCCAGAACATGACCCCCTGCAATGTCTCCCTGCAATGTCCTTAATTGTGTTTCTGGATGGGAGTATTTCCCTGACGCTGTGAGGCTCTGAGCGGCTCTGTCACGCTGCAGTCTGCGCTCAGACATACACAGCTTCTGTTTTCAACACAAATTAAGTTTTCACTTCATCACAAGTGCAATAAATCGTTAGCATGTGGTTGCAGACACACCAGCAGTGGGCTTTTCATTTGCTCAAATCCTTTTTTTACGGTATTATTTTTTGGAGTTAAAACAGAAAGTTGCCTTCTACTTTTTGGAGCCGTGTCGGGTTGCAGCCTTTCTTGTCTGTTTCACTCAGCAACGTGACCCGCTGAAGCAACAAAAGTTTTCAACTGACAAGTGGACTTTTTCCTTAAAGGGTAATAAAGTCTTTAACAAACCCAAAGGTGTCAGGACGCATTACTTTCTGGAAACCACCACTACATATTACAGCACTAAAGTGCTTTCTGTATGAAGCAGAACTGTTGGTTTCACTTTGGTACATGAAAGCAAACTTGGACATTTTACAAACAGAGAGTTTACAGAGAAGAGGTGACCTGACTAATCTGTAGTCAACAATAATATAATTTAACGACTTTATATTTGTTCCCAGCTATAATACTGATTTAATATGGTGACTTTGCTGCTGTAAACATATTGTTGCAGCTCTAGTCACTAAATAGATAGTGGAAATAAGTCTTTACAGAGAAAGGAAGTTAAAAAAAGTGACAAAAAGAAAAAAATATGGATCCAATATGAAAATCCATTAAATACTAACAGTAAACTACAAGTTTAAAGTTTCTGTTTGCATGGATAATTAAGATAAATGTTGTACCTATTTATATTCTAGTAAAGTTTAATGAATGTTGTTAATATTTTATTGCCTTGTAAATGCTGCCTAATACATTAAGGTTTCATTCCTTTTTTAAATGCATTTTTATCTAAAATTGTGGTACACAAAATGCAAGACAGAGAGAGAGACAGACTTTCTTTTTTTATATCATCTGAGTCAAGCAAATTCTATCTTGTAAACCGTTATATCCTGGATAGAGAAAATAAAAGATGAAAAGTGGTGTGATCACCCCAGCGCAGGCCATGACCCGTCTCCACACCAGGTACCAACACATTCTGGTTTCATACTGGCTTTCTTTTTTTACCACATCAAATATCCCCAGTATGTAATTCAGAGCTGCATAGTTATGCTAATTTGATATATTTCTGTGAGATCAAACTGTCTTTTCCAAGTGCTTTTAGGGACTGCTGTTGGGGAAATTATGTCATTAAGTTGAAAGCACGAAGCTAAATGCGCCTTAAGGGGCGCCTGATTAATGTGTTTCTTTTAAAGGATTTCTTTCTTGAAGATTGACAAACATTTAACAAACAATCAGCAAAAAAAAAAAATCCACTTTGCTCTCTGACCTTTTAAAATTTCTATATTTGTCAGTCATTTTTCTATTTCTTCTTTTTTTTTCAACTTCATCAATTCTTGATGATTTCTTTTGGTCCAATAGTAATAAGAGCGGCAGCAGAGGCAGCGCTTGGGGGGGACCGTGGGATGGAAATGGCTCGGTGTCTGTCAAAGTGTCAAGATGGAATAAAGCTGTGCTGCACTCTGGCCTCCAGCCACACAGTGACACACACACACACACACACACGCACACGCACCGTAGTGTAAGGTCAGTGCAATCACAGCTGAGTCAATGCTTTTATTCGTGAAGTAGCAGACAGAACCTAAGAGATATGAGCAGAAAGAAAACAGACAACAGACAGAAGTGGTAAACTCTCGGTTTGCGCCTTAAGAGCTGCAGGGCTCTTTAAGGAAAGTGCACCAGCGTGTGTGTGTTCTGGCCCTCACACAAAACTGCACTGTACATTATACATTCATCCACATGGGAAATAATGAGATCACTAAGATCATTCTCTCAGAAAAAAGAAATCTATTGCAGTTTCATGGCTCGTGCCCCGTGCATTTTATCAGTGCGAGGAGAGGAGCAAAACCAACTCTCCCTCTACACGCCTCTCCTGTTACACTTTTCTCTTTTTTCTCTCACTCTCTCTGTCCACCTCAATTTTCTTTAGACAAAAAAAACACACACAACAGAGTAGAGAATGCAGAACAAGGCCACGGACAGAAAATAAAAGGAGTCATGTGCTTCAGAGCTTTTGTAGTACTGTCCTGGAGAGGCCCATTTGTCGCCACAATCAGGCGATATCCCTGTTGGGGAATCATTTTCATGAGATAACAGGCTCTGCTATTCATAGAGCTTATTTTCAAACATAAATGCACAGATGCACATGCGTAAAAAGGGCACAGATGAGATTTGGCTCCGGCTGCCAAAGAGTAAGCAGTGAATCGTCGCCACCCCGACTAGTTTTGCATGATATCACCATATGATTCATAAGTCAGCTATGACCCTTGTCACTTTGAATGCCATAACTGGCAACGTCTGTCTGGTGACATTCCAGCAAACTAATAAATGCCAGGTTATGATCTGTCTGAAAGAAAGAAAAAAAAAGTGTGGCATGTGTTCACACAAATGCATTCCTTACAGTGTGAAGAGCGCGAGAATTACTCTACAAAACTTTCATGTAGAAAGCAGCAAGGAATTTTATTTTACAGTGCTACACTTTCTATTTCATTTTATTTGTGCTTCAGTTATGATGAAGTCTGGTCGAGGGCCACCTTCCAAGAAAAACTGAAGTGGTTTACAGCCTACACATAACTAAAATGGATTGAACAAGTGCAGATCAATGATGGCTTAAGTAGGTTTTTTTTTATTTATTTTTTTATAAGTTCTGACATTTCTGGCTTAAAAAAAGTAAACACTTTTTTTTTTTTTTTTACTTTGTGGCTCCATGATGGGTTTCACTCTGTGTATGCAGAACCAATTTTATCATTGGGGATAAGTGTTTTTCCAAAAAGCCAAAAAGCTTGCTGCAGAAAAATGCCCCTAAAATGAGGGATGCTTGTGGCATTTTGCCTAACCTTTGTGACAAGTCAGAATAATGCAACACGTGTCGTCAGCAACACAAACAAAAACCTGAAAAAATAACCAACTGAACTGTCATCTCTCTAAAAATTGGATATTTACAGACCTTCACCGGGACTATAAATAAATCAAGGCAGTTCCATAGTTCACAAAGCGCTTTTTTCATGTTAAAATATCAGTTTCACGTCATTTGAATGAATCTTTGCTTATTTTTAGGATGCATTGTCTCGCCCACGCGGTATTCTGTCACTGTTATCAGCATAAGCCAGCCAAAGTAGCTTTAGAGGGCTGTATCAGTCATCTCTTGTGGCAATTACGTATTGTTTCAATAATGATGGTCATCGTACCAGAGGTGAAGTAGTGACTCGGCAGATGGAAAAGAAAATGACAGACAAACTGAGCAAGACACCTTCTTGGATATTTTTATAAAAGAAGCATCACATTTGCTATCGCAGGAGGACCCAAAAAGCAAAGAATTATGAAAGTTAATTTCAGTTCCTTTAAGACAAAAGCAAATGCCACTAACACTCCAGAAAGAATAAAAAATCTCAAATAAATAAATAAATAAAATTGATGTACAGAAAAACATAACGTTTGTACACTTATATCCAACCCTAGAGAATTCTACAAACATTAGCAGATTAAATTCTGACAGGTGACGGTGTCAACACTGGGAATAAAAGACTTAATCATCCCCAGCAATGATGGCTCACCAATTTCACCAAACTCGCAGAGGATTGTTACTTAAAAACATATTTCACAATGTAAAATTATAGATATATGTGTGTGTGGTCATGTGAGTGTGAGTTCCTGCAAGCTTCCAGACATCAGACATTGTCAGGCCATCATAATCAATACAGCGCCGGGCTCAGGAGCGTCTTGTTGCCACCGCAGACAGGGAACAACCCTGCACAGAAACACTGCTGAGACAGAGAAATAGCCAGATAAGTTGACATTTCAGCTTCTTTTAGGGAAGCCACACGCCAGGATTTAGCAAAGATTCAACCACGAGCACCTGAAATCTTATGTTCTCCAAGAATTAACACAAAATGGCAAAAAATTTGTTTTTTATTTCAAAGTCATTACAACTTTTTTTTTTTCTTTTTCTTTGAGTCACTGTATCCAGTTTTGTATTTGTTTATATTGTCTCACTCTAATGGAGTTGAACCGCTCAAGAGACTGAATAAGTAAAGTGGCTCTCTGTTAATCAAAGGGTCTACTAAATCTAAATCTCTCTTTTTTTTTTACAACACTTCTCCAACTTTAAAAAATGATTTGTATTCATTGTATTCATCCTGAGTCAGTGTATTACTCCCAGTAGAAGATGCTCCGGATAAGCACTGTAAGCAATGTGGCAGTGCGGATGGGGACAGCGGAAAAATACATTTTACATCATGGATACATTGTTTTCTGGATATTCTTCTTCATTTGGAAAACTTGACTACTTCTGAATCTTTTACTGTAGTACCATAAGGTTCAAAAGGCTTTTGTCATTCACATTTCCTACTGAATGCCTTCCTTTTACACTGATGTGGAGGTCATTTTGAGAAGGAAATACTGACGTAATGCTTTTTTCCTTCTTCTACTTTGCTAATAAGAAAAAAAAAGCCACTAAATACCATGTCCAAGGTTTAGGTATTATACAATTTTTTTCATTTGCATTAAATAACCAACAACAGTTTCACACACTTTTTTTTCATAAGAATTGATGAAGGTTTCTTTGTGTAAATGAAAAAGTTCTTTGTGTAAATGAAAAAGTTCTTTGTGTAAATGAAAAAGTTCTTTGTGTAAATGAAAAACTTCCAGAAGTAGTTATGGTCATTTTTTAAGTGAGACTTTAGCCTCAGCAAATGGATATATTCATCATTTGTCAAAGCTTGTTTTTTAGAACATAAAGTCTGGACGTAAGGCGTCAAAGGGGCGTTGGATATCGGGGATAGTCAATCAAGAGTCACCTTTTTCTCAGTCCCTTCTCCCCCTCCATCTACGGCTCTACATTTTTCATTTGTTTGCCTCCTCCAGCTATGTCTCGCATTTTTTTTCTCACGCGCACACTTTCTCTTATGTATGTAGTTCGCATTAATCACAGCTCGGCTCCAACTACTAAGACTTGTATGGATTTTTGTTAAATTGCTTCTGCCACATAAATCTAGTACATATAAATTTGTGTGCGGTCAACTCTCAACTGATGTGTGATGAATGGGCGTGAGCACATTTGCCCGTTTCACTGCAGTTTGTTTGGCCTCACAACAAGCAGCAATCATACGTCATCTTCACTGGGGGATCATGTGATTGGCTTATTCACAGCTGCAGGTCATTGTGGGGAATCCAACATGTGACGGCACTGGTCATTGGAAGTCTTGTAGATAGTAACCGGAGACCTGTGCACAGGGAACAGGTGTCACCCATTCATTCACTCTGTCATTGTAGTTAATGCTTTTCTGTCTTAGTTTAGAGGAGAAAACTAAAGAAATGTGCCATAGGCAGTGTGAGAACCAAGTCTGCATTTGTGTTATTAGTCATTAAGTAACCTAATCCCTACATGTAAAAGGGTTCATAAAAGGGAAGATGCAATATCAATACAAAGTATTGATTTCTTTAAAACAAATCATTCATTATTAAAAGAAAAGGGTAAAAACTATTTAATAGCCATTTAATACATGTACATTTATGAAATTATCTCACACTACCTAAAACTTTATTCAAATTCTTACCGTGTTACGATCTCTTGAGTAAGATGAGCTTCATAACTTACACAAGCAGAAAAATGCTTGGTGTTGTATTGACACATATTGCCATGGAGGCACTAATGACATCAACAACTGAAAGAAAAGGAAAAAAAACTGTGGGGCAATGTTTTAGAGATGATAAAGTTGAACTATTTATTCATTTTCTAACACTACTTTTGCCATAACCGCCTACCCATAAATACTTACTGTATGTTTGAAAAATTAACTAGTGTCAGAATAACCCACCAGCCCAAAACACCTAAGTAATGTCTGTCCTTTTTTAAATCAATAATGCTAATTATTAGTTGAAAACATCTGATACGATTAATTAAAGCACCTTTCAGCTGCAACTGAACAAACATTAGGGCTGTTACGGCCATGGGCTGCAGTCATGTCCAGCCCCCTGAGCAAATTGGGGCCCTAAGCAAAATGTTATTTGGAGCCCCCCCCGGCCCCCCACCATCACACTTCCCACATCCCAAATGTATCATAGGTACAAAATCACTGTATAACATGCCGTATAACTTGACAACCTTTATTAATAATAACAAATGTACTGTAAATGTAGATACAGTGGTTTGACTGTATGAGTCAAATAAAAAAATAAAAATAAACCTGAAATAAATAAATATCAAATAAAAAACTTCATCCTGAAATAAATAAATATTGAATTACAGAAATTAAACCTGAAATAATGAATAAATATTAAATAAAGAAAATTAAAACTGAAATAAACAAATCCAAGCAGCAAATAGCCATCAATTACTCATCAAAAGAAAGTTACTTCCACCACCTCAATCCCTCACAAAAAAACTGAAAGCAGGTTTAGAAATCAAAACTAAACGTGCACGTGCGCCTTTTACCGCTGCACGTGTCCATTTTCTGGATGCAAAGTCATCAATGAGGTCGAAAACTTCTTAACAACATAACTGTTAGGAAATGGTGGTTGGTCGGACCCAGACGTAGGAGAGCAGGAGGCAAAAGTTCCAAAAATGTGATTTATTTAACTTAAAACAAAACCAAAACGCTGCTGAGCAGGATAGAAAAACCAGAGCTTAAACAAGAATCAAAAGCTACAAGTTTCAGCACTGGTTCAGGCTCTTCCCGCCTCTGTTTCTGCTTCCTGGGGATTGGATGCTGTCCCATGTCCTTTTAAAAGGATGGGGACGCCGTCTTTTACGCAACAGCTCATCCCTTTTACATCGAAGTCCATTTATTGTTGTGGAAGCTAGTATAGTAGTAGTAGTATAGTAGTAGCTCCGATGGTGATGACGGTCTTGGTTCACCCCGTCTCACTACTTCAACTGCTGTGAATGTTGTAACAATTTTGGATTATTACACAAAGCACTAGATGTCTGTAGTCTGTATGTATTTGTATTGGTTTCATATCGAGGGGCAGCATGGTGACTTGATGTTTAGCACTGTTCCCTCGCAGCTAGAGACGTCTTGGTTCAAATCCCAACTGTGACCTTTCTATTCTTCCTATAATTGTGTGGGGTTCTTCCAGGCACTCGTATTTCCTCTCATAGTGCAAAAAACATAAATGTTTGACTAATTCATGATTCTAAATGGACTCTCTATGTGATACTACCTCCATCCAGGGTGTACCCACCTTTCATGCATGTACAGCTGGGATAGTCTCCAGCAGATGTCTGGCCCTGAATAAGAAGCAGGTACGGATCTGAATCATTCTTCTTCTGAACTTGGGCGGCCTACACAGAACAGCCCTCCAAGCATTAAAAATAACCCATTTATATTCCACAACAGGGCAATAAATATCAACTGCTTCAGATTCCCCAGATGAATGAATTTTCATCATAATACACATACGATGTGATCACAGGGATGAAGCAGTTACTGTATGTGTGTCCATCTCCACTGTGAAAGCAATAAAATTAACTGTAATGACATCATCCTCAGGGGTGCGATCGCAGGGAAAATAAAGGCTGATAGAATTTATGTGATCACAATTAAATCAAAGTTATTGCAGGAGTTTCCTCATGAACTTGTTTATTTGTTCCAACCACAACACATAAAAAAGTTAGCTCTCAATCCCACTGTGCATTCATAAAATAAACATGAAATAGA
Source organism: Cololabis saira (assembly GCF_033807715.1). Classification (NCBI taxonomy): domain Eukaryota; kingdom Metazoa; phylum Chordata; class Actinopteri; order Beloniformes; family Belonidae; genus Cololabis; species Cololabis saira. Next base: position 22,145,713 of record NC_084606.1, on the reverse strand, counting down.
AATCAATTTAACAAAGCTCTAACTGCTATTCCTCGTATGCCATTCCCAGCAGTTGCACTTGAAAAATAAAATTTAAAGACAATAAAAAAGTCATATATTGTGGATATCAAACAGCTCCTTCTAAGGTTTATGGTTGAATTCCCCTCCCTGATGGGATTTTAAGTCGTTATTTTTGCACCAGTGAGCATAAAAGGAATTGGAATTTATACTGAAATTTGGGTTTGATATTGTAGAGGTGATCAATGATTTCATTCATTAGCTTCATATATTTGAGCTTGGGGAGCTGTAGTGTTCATTTTCTTTGTGTCGTTGATTTGCCCTGCATTATACTGAGGCCGGTCCTTATCCTTCTGCGCCTGCAATTTCAGCTGTCTGTCTGTCCCATGTTGTCTCCCGGAGCACCACTGCAGAGTGCACCTTTTATTGAGCTGAATGTGCCTTAACTTTATATGATGCACTGTTATGATGAAAACTCTCCGGGAGCTCAGTTTTGGGCTGGAATGTGACGCAATGCAGTTTTCAACTTCTGAGGTAAGAAAAGGGGCTCAAGAGCGATGCCATTGGTTTTTTGCCCTGGGATATCACTTGTGATGGTGGAACTCCACATGTCAGCTCAGTGTTGAGCTGCAAAAAGTGAAGCTGTTAATTTAGCTGTTCTTTGGCTGCCGGCTCAGTGACACAAAGCAGTCATCTTTGCGCTGTTGCAACCTCTGGAGTCTTAAAGTCCATTTATACTCTCCGTTTGAAACAGATATGGATATGGATGGAGTCTTCTGTCTATATCCTGCATCAATCTTTTTGGTTTGGAGCCTCAATGCTTAATATAAAGGATGAACATAGCTCTAATAAAACATTGAACGTGGATGAGTTCACTGTTCTCCAATGGCCTCCGCAGTCAACTCATCACTATGTATAGCCATCTATATATATATATATATATATATATATATATATATATATATATATATATATATATATATATATTAGGGGTGTAACAATATATCGTGCCACTAAATTTCGCGATACAAAAACGTCACGATACGTGTCGTGGAGGTGACAAACTGTAGCGCGATATTGGGTTATTAATATATTGTGTTTACTAGTAACGCGTATCCTATTGGTGCAGCGGGATCACGTGACGACCGCGCCTCGACCCATGGACGAAAATCTTACTCCGCTCAGAAGAAACTAGTACCGTTTTGCGGTCCCGATCACGGGACTCTTGCAGGGTTTTGAACTCTGAACTTTTACTTATAAGGTGAGCATGAATCAATCTCTTTTCTGATGTAAAGATTGTGTCGTCCCCAAAGGTGGGAGCGGGATGAAACGATAACGGGTTCACCTTACGGCCTCAGGCTGGAGCATGTGAAGCTCTTAGCTCTGGCAGAAGATAAATAACAGTCATGTTGCATTTTGAGTTTCAGACTTTTCATAGTTTATTTATTTACTTTTATTTATTTATTTATTTAATTTTAGTTGTTAAATTTCTGGAAAAGAAAAAAGTCAAGTCATACATGAGAGAAACTATTCAGTTTGTGGCAAAATATTTTTATTTGTATGAAACTGAAGATGCATAATGCAAACCTGACATTTACTTTTATTTCAGTTTGTGGAAAATGGTTGGCCTGGCTTTCTCTTTAAAACTTAAACAGTTATAAAGCATTACAAACTGTAGCAATAGGGCAAACGCACAGTATTGTTTTGTATTTTGTGTCTTTCAAATAAAAGACCATTTTTTCCAGTCATATGTTCCTCATTCAAGGTTGTTAAAAAAATACTGCTAGAATATCGTATCGTGACCTCAATATCGTGTACCGTACCGTATCGTGAGATTAGTGTATCGTTACACCCCTAATATATGTATATACAGTTGTGCGAAAAAGTGTTTGCCCCCCTTCCTGATTTCTTATAGTTTGTCGCACTTAAATGTTTCAGATCATCAAACAAATTGAAATATTAGACAAATCCAAACCTATATATGTATACATGTATGTACGTATATGTGTGTGTGTGTGTGTGTGTGTGTGTGTGTGTGTGTGTGTGTGTCTGTGTGTGTGTGTGTGTGTGTGTGTGTGTGTGTGTGTGTGTGTGTGTGTGTGTGTGTATATATGTATATATATATATATATATATATATATATATATATATATATATATGTATATATATATATATATATATATATATATATATATATATATATATATATATATATATATATATACATATACACACTGTATGTATGTATAAATAAAAGGTAATAAGTGATTATTATAAGTGATACTATTCTCATCTATCCTCAGTTACCACAAGTTAGCTATTTTAACATGGCTAAGCTTTACCTTACTTTTATTCTGAATGTCGTTTTCCATTAAGCTGGTCCACAATCTGTCATCAAGGTTGTAGCAACTTGCAGAGGCTTGAAACAAGCAGTCCAGACTTCCTTTTCAAGATGTCTCACCTTATACCCAAAAGGCATTATCAAATTGAGGATCTATCCCTCTATCCTGGTTTCAGACATCTGTAATGAAACATCTGAAACTAGTTGTGCCAAAGCTGAAACTAGGACTCTCTTAGGCTGCGTCCGAAATTGCATACTTCCACCCTAATGAGTAGCAAAATGAGTGTGCAAGATTTTTTAGTGCGTTCGAAACATTAGTACGTACTCAATAGTATGCTCTATCCATACTCATTTCGGAGAATGTTTTTAGTGTGGATTGATGGACACTAGCCAAGCAGAAACTTCCCACAATGCATTGCAGCAGCGTTTGGTTGCTAAGTGATACGTATATGTATAATATTAAGTATAATAATATTATATAATATTATAATATTCGTATTTAATAATATTATATAATGTCAAATGTCATCTTGTTTGGGCCAGAATAAACTGGAAAGAGCGGAGCGCTGCTACCGCTGCTGTGACAGGTTACCATGGTAACAACCCCCCCCTCCCTACGGCAGGAAGTGCTGTGTGTGCTCTTAATAGTACGTCCGAATTAATGCACACTAATACCACAATACTTTTTAGTATATACTTTTTAGTATGGCTTTTCGGACTTACCGAGACTCCCAGTGCAGCTACACTGGGAGTTGTGGTCAACAGCAGTTGTTGCCATGGAGCAACCCAACTATGCATTAGCTAGCAGTTTTATTAGTCAACCTGCCGGGGTCAGAGGATGAATGTGGGTTGACTGGAGGGCCCAGCAACTGCAGCTGGTGCAATAGGTAAAAGCCAATGAGCTGGCTATCTTCCGGTAGACCTTCCTGGATGCCTTTAACCAGAGCTGGAGATGGCTCCATCAGGTTGCTATTAGGGCTGCAACGATTCGTCACCGTTGTCAATAAAAATGGATAATCCAAATTGTCGACAATGAATTCCATTGCGCCAATTGTCGCCAGACGTGTTTTTCCAATGGAGTGAGGCATCTCACTTCAATACAATCTCAGCCGAGCGGGTAGCGGTTAAACCAGTGGTTCCCAAACTTTTTTTGCCAGGCCCCCCTTTTGTACGTAACAGAATTTTCGAACCCCCCCGACCCCAACACAAACACACACATCTTTTGCATTCAAATGCAATTTTTTTTCATATATTGAACATATGTGCAAAAAAACTGTCCATCTCTTTAAAAATAGGTTTTCAACCTGACCAGCTCACAAAGATTGAAACAACAACAATACAAACAGGAGCCAAAATCTGAACATTTGCGCTACAAAAATCAGAACTTTAATCCCCACATCTCTTCAGTGATGTGAGTGGGCTTGCTTCATGTGTGCAACACATTGCTTTTTTTTTCCCTTTTTACTGTACAATACAGTATGCATTACTTTTTAACATAGTTTTGAAAAACAGCAGCAACAGCTAAACAAATATTCTAAATTTCAACAATTGCTCTGCAAAAATGTCAGCTTTAATCCCCACACCTTTTCAGTGCGTGGGGTGGTGGGCTTGTTTCATGTTACAGATCCTCTCAAACCGGGGTTGCAGGTGAGAGATTGCCACATGCATCTACCTCAGTAGCACCGGGTAGTTGTGGGACCTGAAGCAGCAGGTCCTGGTTAGATTCCCGCTGGCCAGACCATTACTTCATGTCATTCCCCTTCTCTCTTCCCCCTATTTCCCGTCTCTCTCTCACTGCAAATATGTGTTGAAGGCAAAATCTTAAAGAAATAAAAAACCTTATTATTTTATTTATTTTTTTTAATGAATCTACCTTCCAACCTCGCCGCGCCCCTCCTGCAATAGCGCCCCCCAGTTTGAGAACCGCTGGGTTGAACAAAAATGACGGCGTCCTGTACAGCAGCTCCGCATAACAAAACTTAAAAAGTTTGGGAGCATGTTAGCCTGGATACGGCGAATAAAAAGATTACTCGCAAGGTTTGCAAAGCCGACCTTGCTTATCACGGGAGCACGTCGGTAATGCACGAGCATTTGAAGAGAAACCACGTCGGACAGTTGAACGAAACGGACTCGCCTTGGTAAAATATTAAGCGTATTTTGGCTTTAAAAGAGAGCTTAACATTATGCCTGACTGTGCCTGACAAAAGTATTTTAAATTAAATGCATGCAGTCCAAAGAAGAGAGCCACCATGGACCCCTTTCTGCAAAAGAAGCAGACGTGTTCCTGCAACAGACGACTGCCCTCACTGAGCCAATACTGCAGCTGATCTGTGATATGATATGAGGTATGAGGTAGATATGAGGCCCTCCATGGTTGATGGTGAGGGGTTTCAACTAATGATACACCAGTTCAACCCAGAGAACGTCCTGCCATCCAGAACCCATTTCACCCACTTGATGGAGAAAAAATATGAGGCGTTTTATTTTATAATTTATTTTTTATATAACACAATTGCATGTCCTTAAAAAAAAAGAAAAAAATGGACAGAGGTTTATTTATTTATGGATTTATGTCTATACTGACTGATCACTGTGCCTGTCTTTGGTTTTAGATAGATTTCATTTACTTTTTGTATGAACAGCGGCAAAGTTGAATAAAATATCTATTTTTAATTGAAGTACCCATCTTGTGTTTATTATCATTTGCCACATAATTAAAGCAACCTCATACTAAATTTAAGAAAAAATGACTAATTATCCGATTAGTCGACTAAGCGTTTCAATAGTTGGTGACTAGTCGACTATTAGAATAGTCGTTAGTTGCAGCCCTAGTTGCTATACTAAACTTCACCCCAGACCCTTCAGGCGAAACCAGAACCAGTTTATTACAACAGCTAAAGCAAAATAATATATATAATCTAAAAAAATAAATAATTATTTTCTACTTTTATTTAAAGCTCAGAAGCCAAGTTTAGCAAAAGTTCTAAATAGCTAAAGTAAAAGTCTGCTGTTTGAAACCATAAAGTTGAACTAAAAAAAAACATGGCCCTAATTATGCATACATTTATGAAATTTTATCTGATGAGGGATATAAACAGTTTACAAGACAGTTTTTTGTACCAGGCTGCAAATATGTTTATTTCTGCAGTAACTGTGGACATTTTTAACAGGCGAGTCAATGGGAATTGACTGGCTTGTGGAGCCACCGTCTACCTGTCATTCAAGGAAGAGAAAACCAGATGTTGCATCTTTCCTTTCAACTTATGGTGTTTGTTGCATCTGGCAACTAGTTGTTAGTGCTGATGTTCTGGGGGAAGTCACATTCTTGTGTTTTTATGATGCGTTCTCTTAGCTGCTTGATGTTGCAGATCCTTTATGTTTGGAGGGCAATGGTCTTTATGGGCTTAAAACTGGGATTTTTCCTCTTATTTTGTTGTGCCGCTTGTGTATATTCTATGATGCTTAGTGTATTTCAAAATGGCCTGAATAATCTCCGTGTCATCTGTCCTTAGATGTGCAGATGCTCATTGGCTTCAGGTTACCAACATCAACAGAGACTGTGGTTTTTGAAGGAGGTAGAGAAGGAAGAGAGGAAACATTTTGGTTTTAAATAAATGTTCCAGGCATGACCTACGGTTGCTTTAAAATATTACTCCAACACTCCAAATAGTATAATCGTTGATAGTACTGCATGGTTTCTACATGGAATTTCATTAATTAGAGCCTTTTTAAGAACGTGATCAAAGAAACTCTAAATGCTGGTGATTTTTGGAGACTTTTGTGTGCACTGACTAGTGTCAGCAATGTTTTTCACAAACTACTTTGAACTCATACTGATACTTTGCTTGAGAGAATACAACAGGGTGCAGATTGAATCAAAGCTTCTAATACTAACACATGTGCCTTAACAGCTGGGGGAAACTCATTTCCTGCCATCGTGTGCTCCCTCACCTGTGGAAATGATACACCTTATGACAATTAACACCATAAGTTGAATATGCATCATAAAAAAAGGAAAAATGTGGGTTTTCTGCATACAAATAGTCCAATTTAAGATTTTCCATTTGTGACTCTTGCTGCTGCCTCCTGTTTGTCAGTGATGTCACTGCAGGACGCCGTTTCTGTATCCTTATTCTCTTATCCTTATTAATGGTATTCATAGTATTCAGTCACTCTTTTATTCATAAAAAATGAATAAATCTCACAACAGCTCATTGGTATGCATTGCCTAAATATTAATTACATTCAGATTCAGCCTAATTTGTCTTAATTCCCCCCCTCTCTTAACAGAAAAATGAATACTACCCGCTGATGATTCCATGCCTGGCAATTCAAAATTCTTCCGAGAGAACGAGAAAATGAGCAAAACCATTTGCATATAAACAGGATTCAATCTTAGTATTGCTGAGAAGGGACATCTATTGAAGATGAACAGCCAGGATTTAGAAAAAAGAAAGGAGAAAACAAAATAGTCATACTTGAAATTTTACATGAACAAAACCTCACAAGTTTGTGGATAAACAGTGTTTTTCTCCAGTCCACAGTTTTGTAGGAAGTGATATGACACCACTCTTCACTGTGTTCCACTCTGACCTGACTGTCGGGAGGAAACCTCACAAAATCTTTGCACCTTTGAGATGCAGTTTCTTATTCAAGATTGCCTTGTAGTTTTTGTTTGAAAATACCACCACTGCTTTTATGGCGTAAGGATTCTGCAGCAGGCAGTTAATCAGAGCGTAAGGAAAGGATTAGAATGGATCTCTAATTACCTAGGCCGTAATCGCCTCATGCATCAACTGAGACACAAAGCCAGGATTGGACCCCTTTACTGAAATATAGATGAATATACAGGTTTGTATGCATGCCAGTGCACATATAATTGTGCTGTTAAAGCATAAACATACATTACTTCCAGTCTGACTACATAGCACAGAAAAGCCTGAGACATATTGTGCTGCATTTATATTGTTCTTTCTGCTTGTTAATTATTAAAATCCCTCTGCTATTCAAGATTCAAAAACACTTTGGAGTTAAACCTTTTCAAAATGGGCATGTAACCCTGAATTTAAAGGCATAGCATAATGCAAAAGTAAAAAGATCACCCCTTCCAAGTTCATCTGCTCTGGGAAACTTTTGTAATACAGATCAAAAGTCCAGGTCCAACATTTCATTCAGATCAGCCCTTTCTTTCAAAGCCCTGATACATTAATGATACTCCCCTGTTTAAAGGTTATCTTTGTAATATCAGGCAGCATTAAAAAGCCCAAATGTCTATTTTCTTACATTGTGAAAATGTAGAGACTTTGACCTCTAGACTAAGAGTATGGTGGGCAGAGACATGAATCTAGAATTTTTACAGCAGCATTATGGGTCAATAGCACCGTGAGTTACACGCCACTAACTTAGCTGTTGTTTCTGCACATGACTGCAACATTTGCAACTGCAACTGCAGCTGAGCTTGAAGGTAAAACACAACTGCAGTGTCACAAAACGCAGTGGTTCAGCCTCTATAATGGCCAGCATCTTCTGAAGGCACGGACATCTAGTTTCTTGTCAGGCCACTTAAATTATAATAACCTGACAAGTTATTACGGAAAGATTTCTCTGAGACACGAAAAGATTACTGTCTACTCCAGCTTTCATGAAACAGTAATTGTTAAATGTAGAATGAAAATGCATACATTATACATATACTGAGATTGATGTCAGTAATTGAAATGATTTTATAAAAGGAGCATGTTGTTCACAGGATTTGTCCATTTAATGTTAGATATCAGAAAGATGAGTGGCTTTTACCACTGGTAACTTTAAAGAGGCAAACCGGTGTTTAAATTATATTTTGAGGAAACACATTACGGTAAAGTAAGAAAGGTAAAACACAAAAATAATGAAACAGAAGCACAGCTGTTGTTTTACCATGTTATATTTTAATTTCTGCAGAGACAAAAATGACAAGCAATTTATTTACACAAACCTGTACAAAAGCAAATTAAATTATGTAAAATATCTCATAAATAGAAGTGGACTTGCGTTCAATACAATTTGCCATGTTCAGCTAAGCTGCGTGCATAGTGACTCATATTAAACGATGATAAATTGGTTCCTCAATTTCTATATCAACATCCAAGTCGCAGGACAAATAGTAATGGTTAATATTACAAATCTCATTACACACTGTGAATGCTTTACGAATATGCGGAGAGCACTTCCCGAACACACACCTCAGCCAGGTGCACCGTATGTTCTTTGCCATTTCATCCACATTTCCATGACCAGCCACTTAATCCATCATTACTCAGATCTGATGTACTGTTGACTGTACTGGTGAGTTCTAGTTGCCAGTGTAGGGGATCCTTTCTGCCGTTTCTTTCTCTTTTCACTCTGCAGTCTTTGTTTTCACTTCATCTGATGCAGGAATTTAGAGCATCACCCTGGAACATCACAGCAATCCCTTCACCATGCTTATTTGTTGGCTCGGAGTGCAGCATCTGTTCAGATATGCATATACTCTAAACCTGCACGCGTGTTGTGCTGCGTTGCACAACACATCCTGAGGTGTGTGTTCAGTCAGCTGCTCTCCTTTGCAGACCCTCCCCCTCCCTATGTTTACCTCTCCTACAGTAGTAAAACGTCACATTAGCATTTTTATCTCCAGATTCCTTCAACGCAGAGCAGTCAAACGTTGCCAAGAATTTTCTCCAAACATCTTCCTGCTTTTATTCCTACACTTCCTGGCCTCCAATTCTTTAATATTCAGTCTTAAAACGTGTTTCATGCACAAAGAAGGTTACTTGACCTCTGATGTTACACATGTACATGAGTGGATATAAAAAAAAAAAAAAAAAAAATAGAAGAAAAGCCATTATATTGTTATTATTTCTACCAACAAGCAACTTCTGAATGTACCTGTACTCATTCAATAATGCACTAAGCTAGGAAAGGGTATTTCAACCGGATAACTGAACCCAGTGAACAATAGCCACTTGAATATTAGACCTACGGGCTCACGGACATTTGACTGGTCACCTCCAAAAAAAAAAAGAAGAAACAAAAAAGGATTGCCGTAATAGAATTTAAAAAAGAGGAAAAATTAAACTCCTGACATCATGGTATTTCATCTAAGATATGCAAATGTATTTCAGTTCCTAAATGCCACCCATCTATGTTGTGAGCATCGATATAATCATTTATGCACTTTTCCAAACCAACATTTAATCATACCAATTGGTATAAAAAGGCACAATTGCATATTTGCATTCACTCTTATTTTTTAAACGTTTTTTTTTTTCATTTTTTCAGAAGCACTCTAAATATACAAAGTGGCACCAGATAAAGAAAAAAGTAAAACACATAGTACATTTTTCTGATCATATCCACGGTTTTGACTGTTACAGTGTAGTCGATGAGCGAGAGAAAAAGTAAAAGAAAAGATAGAAGTATTCTAATCTGATGGTATAAACGCAGTACAAAAGAAATGATTTTAGGGATTGTGATATACGAGACAATTATGAAACTGGGAATGAAAAAAAAAAGATATATTAAAAAAAAAAATCAACAATATGTTCTTGGTTGATTTACTACTTTGTTGTACATGGCTAATGTCTTTTCAGGTTATAACAAATGCAAGCAACAAGATGGTTTTCCATGTTTACAGGGATTCCTTTTTTTTGCACATTTTATTTTACTGTTTTTTTTTCTTTTAAATCTTCCTTCTCATTAGGTGAAGTAAGTTCCCATTAAACGTGCAGTAAAAAGTAAATATTTATGTATACAGCTGATAAGTATAGGAGCACTTTCTTTCAAACGACGAGGAGTACTTACAGACTATAGATTGCCGGAGCGCAGAAAAAGTTCCTCCGGTCAAACCAAAAGGGTTTCGCTAACATACAAAAAGTTCTGTTGCATCTGATTATTCTTTTGCTTTATTATAATCATGAGATTTTGTGCCTCTGCAGCTGCAAATTAAAAAAATCTAAACGACAAAAAGAATTGAGGGAGGCACAACATCTCAACAATATTGTGTGTCTGTGTGTGAAGCCTCAGCTCCGAGGATGTGATGGAGGTTCTGTTGAGACGCCACAGTCTCATCGTTCAAGCTCAATCCTTCACTGAAAGAAAAGCAAAATCTTCATGTAATGTGTGGTTAAAGCAAAGTTCTCAATGAAAGCTATCTTCATTGTGTGTGTGAACGGGGTAGGGGGGGGGTGCTTCATCCTGTTTGTGAAGCTTTGGTTTCTTTATGATACCAAATTTTCCAGCGCGTAATCCGAATGCCTCCTGGTATCTGCTTGTGTTGCTTTTTGATTGTTCTCCGTTGAGCTGATTGGTACATTCATGCTACTAAAAGTAACAACCGAGAGTGCTTGAAGGACTCCTGCTCGGCCGCGTGTGCTAATGTCACCTTGAAGGCTCGAGAGGGAGTGAAAAAGAAGTCGTCGCTTGTTGGCCGGATGTACTGTACAATATGACATTTATTGCTCAGTCCTCTCACACCCACACACAGACACACACACACATAAAAAGGAAATAACTGTAAAATCCTGTCCTTTCAGCTGTTTTAAGACCAACTGGGCCATGTTTCTGCCCCCTTAAGCCTATTAGGGGCATCTGCAGACACCTGCACAGGCACGCTATGCCTATACAAACTTAAAATTGTAACTGCGCCTCGATAATTTGAATCTCATGCCAAAACACTGTGCTTACCCTGGATTTTCAGTCAGTTATAGCAGCGCCACTGGCCTCCTTTAAATGAATCTGTCTCTGCATGTGTATGTCGTCATGTTTGTTTGAGGAAGAGGGCTTTTACTCTTTGAAATGAACGGTACCATTGCACTAAGGCGATCCAAAAGTGAACATCTTGCTTTTCAAGGTGATCCCTGTTGGCGAAAGGTCTTGCATTTCTAAGGAGGGCTTTTGGTCTCGATCGCACCATTCAAAGACAAAGAACAAGAGACTGAGGAAAGGGAGCGAGACAAAAGGGAATGGGAGCAGTTAGCACTCTTGTTATGGTTCGATGTTTTTGTACAGTAGGCGACACCTTGTGAAAAGTTCGCACACTCTTTGTAAGAATCGGTCGATCAAGTTCATCTCATCTCATCAAGTGTTGCAGTAAATTCCACCGGCTCCCATTTGTGTCCAAGGGTTTCCAGATCAGGGAGAGGGCCAGGTATTTAAAGCTTAGTCTTTCCCGTCCTCATAAGTTTCAAATGCAGTTTTAGCCTTCAAGTTAAGCACAGAGGCTAAAAGACGACCGGGTCCTCGGTCGAGTGTGTAAAATCACGAGAGTCCAGTTTGCTCGGACTGTTTGAAAATGTAAAACTGCAATGTTTAAACTGCCTATGTGTACAGCTTTCACTCTATATAAAAAACAAACACAAAAAGAAAAGAACCAGGCTCTTTTGTACAGTGTCATTGTAACGGAACGGGCCCTGCAATGGGAACGGGGAGTACTCATGCGTGTGCTGTGTATGTAAAATGAGTTGATTACTGTACAGATTGACTTTCAGGCAGCAGACTGTGTCCCAAGAGCCCGACTCGCCAGTATAACAGCCTCACTGAGAGTTCCTCCACCTCCTCCTCCCCTCTTTCAGGTCATGGGCGGAATAAGCGCTTTAAAAATGGTACAATGTTTCTATATCCACTTAGACTTTTCAGTAAGGAGTACCCGGAAAGGTCTTTGGAGAAGGTTTAGTCCTACTTGCGGCTAAAAGATTCTAGAGCTGTAACGGTGACGTGTAAGCAAACTATGCTTAGCAGTGTGTTTGAATGCCGCGTGTGGCGGCACGTTAGCTCTGAGCTCACAGGTAAACTTCCCGTCGCGTCAGAGTGCCACAGGAGGTGGGCTTGTACTCCCCGGTGGGCGCGAGGGGGATCTCCTCAGTGGGGTGGCCCAGCACCTCCTCCCCGCCTCCCGGCGAGCCGTAAGAAGACGACCCGAAGGCCTCGTAGGAGGAGGAGGAGGCCATCCTCTTGTTGAGCAGGTTGCGGTTGCGGTCTCCCATCATGTGAGCGGTGGTGGGGTCTCCGTTGGCCATGGCGGCCATGGCGAGGGTCTCTTGGCTGCCGGGCTGGTCGGCGCTGCTGCTGCTGCCGCTGCTGCCGCTGCCGGTCATGAACGTAGAAAGCTTTGGTTGTTGGGGGTTGGTGGTTGACTTGGATGGCCGTCGCTCGGGCGACGTACGCACAGGCATCCAGCAGGAGTCCGAGTGGCCGTACTCATCGCATTCCCTGGTGCACTTGCCAGTCATGGCTACGTCAGGCAGGGGCCGGGAGTCTGGAGGAACCAGAGAAGAGAGAAACTGATGTCAATGACTACAGTCTGGTTCTACTAAAATGAGAAATTAAATTACAAACTATCAATGGTAATGACAAACTTTCCTGCCGCTAAGTGTTTGCTGTGGTATGTGATTTGACTGTACAGAAGATGCGTGAATATGTAAAGATTCCTCCCTAATGAGGTCATCACCGCATCTGAAACTTAATGGAGAAGGTAGAAAGCAATAAAAGCTGGTCTTGATGGTTACCAGGCACAGGTCTCCGCAGACTTTTATCACCGGTGAGCACAACAAAGCTTTTGTTTTGCTTATAAAACTGTAAGTTTTCATGCAGAACCCATACCACATGACAAAAATAAGAAAAAAAAGAAATACAATTAAAAGAAGACACTACTGGCTAACAGGCTCAAACTGAAAAACAGTGGCATGAATCGGAGTTGAAATAATATCATGCTTCAAAACGCGTTTGTGCTGAGAGGGAAAGGGGAAGGGGAGGGATAAAGAGAGGAGTGGAAGAGGACAAATTATGTTTTCAGCTTCAACTCATCATCTCAGACTTAAGACGCACAACTACACCCGCTCAGCGTTAGCCTGTTGTGATGTGGGAACCCCATCAGCACCCTGTTTTTCTTATTTTGCTGATTGACAGATGGCAATCACATTCTCATCTAAGTAGCTTAATAGCTTTGTGGGACTCAAGAGCTCTGATATCCTCTTAAATCCACTAATAGTGGTCTTAACCAATTACCTAGCTGAGCGCTGGCCTCAGATTAACGACATCCGATGCATTATTGGGGAGAGGAAATTATGTGCTTAAATATCCACATCATGAAAACAGGCTGGACAGATACTCTCCTGCGACGTGAAACAATCCAATAATACACCCAAAGCTGGTGAATGAGTTCAACATGAGACCCAAACTATACATATATACTATATCTGGAATGTTTTTAAATGACACAGTGTATGTATTATCAGGGTGCTACGTTAGAGTTCTTAATGACCCGAGGTCGAGAATGGAAAACCAAAATCAAGCGAAAGCGAGGGTGAGTGCAAACCAAGCGAAGCATGCCTTTGCCCAGGGTTAAAAAAATACAAAATAAATTTAAAAAAGCAAACAGAAAAATAAAGAGTTTGGATCATGGCTTACTTTTAATGCTCTTTATCTCCTGTAAAAGAAAAAAATAGAACAGAAATCACTCTTTAAGTCTTAACTTGTGCAGTGGTAAGTGCACTATATGAGCAGTCTTGAGCAGCACTGACGCTGGAACTGAAAGACATGTTGACAACAGCACCAACACAAGTGTTATGCAGGGCAGACACGTGACCCAGGACACAATGCAGCTACAACAAGGACAGCACAGAAAGACAAGACTGGAAGAGGCGGATGATGGGCCTCTCAGGTCCTCCTGGATTGGTTTTTATCAACAAATGAATCTCTTTTTTCACTATGAAAGCCTTTCTGATGTTTCTTTGAGAGTGCCATTCCTTTGCAGGAAATCTTATCCCTGCGATGTCAAAAATTACTTTTATAAAGCTGGCGCTCTGTAGCCAGTGCTCCAGGAGAAGACTGTCACTCATTTCAGCTATTACTGAAGCCAAAAACGTTAAGCACTTCTGTTTAATGACTTGCAAATAGATGAGAAAGCAGGAAAAAATGGAACAACATAGAGATGCAACTGCAATCACAGTTAACATGCCGGCTGATGTGATGAAAATGACAACTGTGGCTTTGGATCGCAGCATGTCTATTCTTCCTTTTCTCGACCTCAGCTTGACAATCACAGCCATCAACGACATGAGTGGATACCAGGTACGGACTGCCTCGCTCATTTACACTAAAGATTGAGCCATCAGGGTACCCACAATGCACAGCGAGTCTCTTTAGGCCTCTCCTGATTGCTCTTCCAATTGGCTTCTCACCCCCTGATCATATTCAAAGTCATTTAAAGAAAAAAAGACAGCAGGGTAGACATCTTGCATTGTTCAGCTATCATGGATAAGCAGCCATGCTGCACAGTCAGATGCTGAGGCAGTTAGCCGGCGCTCTGCGTGTTGTGTACATTGAAAAGAAGATTTCCTCGCACCGATCATCGACTCTGCAGGACTGCTACAACTGAGGAACTTTTCTTTTGAGTTAATGAATTGGACTCCTATTTCAAAGCAAAAAAATGCCCTTTTTTTCGCCACTCTCTCTTGGGTTTGGGCTTCAATATGAATACTCTGACAGACTTATCCAAAGACTTATCTCACTTATGGGAAGCTGGAGGACAGATGGGTTTCAGAGCCGGGTTCAGCGCAGGCTTGTACTATCATCTGCTGGCTGATGTCATGTACAGTTTAGTGTAAAGCTCACTCCTCTTTAGGTGTTCATTTTATCCCCTTTGTCCGGAGGATAAATCCATTCTGGCTTTCTTTAATTCCTACGATTAAAGTCAGGACAATAAAAGCAAACAATTAAAGGGGACCTATTATGAAAAACAGGTTTTTTCTTGCTTTAACATATATAAAGTGGTCTCCCCTCAGCCTGCCAACTCAGAGAAGGAGGAAAGCAACCAAATTCTGCAGTGTCTGTACAGCCGCCCGGATGAGCCGTCCTGTGTGATGTGGATCTACGAGCCGTTCAGATTCTGCTCCCTTTCGTAACCAAAATGCGATTTTACATCGGTTGGCCTCCGATGCGGGAAACCACGCCCACAACTAACTCCGCCGGCCGGAGCTTCCGCCTTTTTTCCGTAGCGGTGTATCGTGATGGCGTCTGTTCGAGCTAGACATGCAAATTGCTCTGTTGTTGGTTGTAAAAACTTGCTTTGTGCCCTCCCCTGCTCCGTGTCATTCAGGCAGCCAATCAGCACAGAGCCTCATTATCATAGCCTCCCATAGAGAATGAGGTTAGAGACTGGGAAGATAAAGACATGGCTCAGAGGCTGAATTTCTAATTTATTTAGCAAAAACAATCAAAAGCTTGTTTTTAAGACATTCAAGGCCTGTTTAAAATAGGTATTAGATGCCATAATAGGTCCCCTTTAAATAAAGATGAGGGAAAAATGTTAATTGTTTAAAGCGGTTTAATAAAACGGGACTTGTCGCTTTTTTTTCTGCAAATGTCCACAGGCCTTTTTAAGACCCAATTCAGAAATCGGGACGTAGGAAACATCTTCAAAGAGAAGCCCTCAGAGCACACGTAGCACAGTAGCTGACTTTTGTTGCATATTCACGAACATCCTGCAAACGCACGCCGCCACAGCACACCACAGCACAATTGGGTCAAGCCGTCATGTTAAGAAAAACGCTGCTGCAACACCGACAGCCAAACAAGCGGGTCTCTCCGTCCCAGGTGACATCCCCCGGGCTCAGGCCTTGTTATTTGCAGGTCCAGAGCTCCAATACAGGGGCTTCGTGTGGGTGCCACGGGATGACGCCTGCTCTCCACATCGCTGTAGGACAACAGCGACTAACAGGCGACGGGGCTGAATGGAAGAGCAGCGGCTTTTGTTAACATGTCACGCCTTTCTAGGGTGATAATAATACTGAGACATCACTCTATAGCAGAGCTCTGGGAAATTAGTTCCCCTAACAGTGTGCATTTAAAGATTTCAGTAAGTCTACTGAGGAGACTTTCTTCATTTGTGCAAGGAATCCAGCTGAGAGGAGGCCGGTCGCTGCACTGGTTAAGCTGTTGCTTTTCTTAGCCACTCTTTCAGCTGACCAGCTTACGCTTCAGATATTTGAAAAATGCCCCTCTTTGGGTACAGTAGCAATTTGGTGCGGAGTGTTTTGCATTTGCTAAAATGTTGCAGCGGTGCAAAAAAAAAAAAAAAAGGGAGGGTTAGATAGAGGGCACTGCTCTGAGGCAACGTTGTTGTAAGTGGTGTATAAACCTTTCTGGGTGATTTCTGCTTCTTGGGTTTGTTTGTGTGGAAGTGCTGCGCTGCATGTCTGTCCCCTAACACGCACACAAATCCTCATACCTGTATGAATTTAATTTATGACAACACCGGCCTCAGTGTTGATCAACTGCTCTGCAGATTGGTGCAGACCTTTGTCCTTTTCCAGCCAGCAGATTGGTAAGAATATAAGGGGGAGTAGGGGGGCATTCATCTTTGTGCACATGTATTGAATGTGTGTCTTTGATGGGTATTTGGCTGGAGAGCAGATAGGGGCAGGAGCAGGAAAAAAAAAAAACAGCTGAAGAGCATGAAGACAGGAATGGAGTGCAGTGCAAGGGATGGACTGAATAGAAGAGACAGAGGCAGAGGGGAGAGTGTGAATGCTGAGTATAGCAGGGTCAGGGCACGGGACAGGAAAACAGCAGACTGAGTGGAGAAGACAGCATTGCTGCTGCTCACGGGCCTCGCAGGACTAAAAACACTGCCAAAGGAGAGCAGCAGATTGTTGGAGAAAGCAGAGGAGAAGGAACCAAGGACATTAGCAAAGACAAGGAGGGGGGGGGGGAGGGGGGGGGGTGTGAGATGACGAATACAACTTTGATTACAAAGAATGTTCCGTGCTGTAAATAAATCCTGGTAACGTGCAGTCGCAGGCATGCACACATTAACCTATCAATTCAAAGATCTTGATTTAGCTTGTTTTAAAGCTTCAATGATCTCTCCAACAACGAGGCCCTGTGTGCAGCCAGATGCACGGCTGCTCACCCCTCCACTAACTCAGTCTAATAGGCCTCTTTCTCATTCCCCATAATAAGAACACCAGAAAGCAACACAAGATAAACACTTAAGCCTCCTGATTCGATTTACACCCGTCCGCATGATTTCAATTTGAAACCAAAGGGGCGCGTCTTTTTACAGCCAGGCGATAAGTAAAGGAAGTTCCGAAGCAGATTTACAAGAGGGTGTTTGTGTGGAAACAATGAGTCTGGCTTGGAAACGGACCTGGACCAACCCACGACATCAAAACCCTCCACAAAAGGACAAATGACTTTTGCATGGCTGTGCAATCACCATGACGACGGGAGCTTACATTCCTGTGTCAACCTCTTGTAATAGTCCAGATGTGCCAATAGAGGAAGGAACAATTAAATGTAGATTTTAGGAAAAGAAAAAAAAACTGCTATGGAAAAACAAAAGCTAAAAATGCCATAGAACTTTTCCCTCTGCAATCTTTTCCTTTTTTCAACCCTCTCTACTTATTCTCACCTCTAATATGATCCCATTTAATTAGGTGGAACTTGCTGTCTAATTATGGCATGAGAGCATGTCTCCTTGTGGCTGGCTGTCTCACTCTGCGGGCCCTCTGGCCAGGCCTCACAGCTAAGAGGTCCAAAGTGATGAACGCAGACAGTCAGACAGACACTGCATCGCTGAATATGACTAACGGTGGCTTTGGGGAATAAAAGGAAGGAAATGGAGAGAAAGAGAGGGAAAAAAGAGAAGAAAGGACGGCCTGAGAGGAGAAAATGGTGAGGGAGGAAGTGTTCCTGAGAGATAAGAGCAGCAAGACGGAGAATAGGTGCTAAATTATTAACGCGGTGACTGGGAGTTCAGACAGAACCATATCCACAGGAAAAAGCGATATTTGTCTTTTTCTTACCGAGTTGTTTGCCAGACAATTAAGGAGGGATGGAAGAGATGGACGGACGGTGTGGGGAGGGGTGGGAACAAAAGGGTAGTCCTGGGGAGCAATGGCCTTTTGAAAATGCAAGAACTGATGTGCCCTGCGAGCCGCAGCATTAATTGATGGCATTAATGTCAGCGTTGGATATTTTCTCAGTGGCACGGGTGTCAGATCCAACCCAGAAACATCTAACCCTCATTCACGCGGTTCAAACCTCACAAGCAGGGGGCCACTGAGATCGAATGAGCATAAAACAAGCAATTTTCCATCCCTGCTAATAGTCATCCATCGCCAGGCTTGTCACACACATCACTTCCTGCTGGCGAGCCTCCTCGTCCCACATGTGGCATTTTTCATGACCGAGATTTTCCCACGCTGCCATAACCTTTTTTTTTTTTTTTTTGCTTGAGCGGTTCTTCTTTTAGGCCGGCTGGATGAATGTTGTTAAAAGTGGCAGCAGCTGATCTATTCCCTGCCTCATGAGCGTCTTGAAGTATTTACTACCTGGCAAGGGCAACTAAGGGAATAATCTGGAACCCCCACCGCGTCTCGAGAGGTGCGGAGGAAGAACCGAGAGGAGAAGCGAAACACAGTCCTGATTGAGTTTTGTAATGAGCTGTCACCTCCTTTCGCCTTACTTTCCACGCTCCCTATACTTCTTTGTTTTTGACGTTTTTTTTTTTACACAAACAATCTTCTGATAGGAGTTTCTCGGCTGTATTAAGGAAGATGACATAATTTTTATTCCTGCTGATACTGTGTGATTGTCAGAATTTGAATCTGTAATTTAATCACAATAGAACATAGATACAATTTCAAATGTTTCATCTTAATAATAACAAATTTCACGCCAGCAATGTCTCAAAACATGTCTCCTTTTAACATACATCTGGGGAAACGGAGGAGTTCAGTCGCTAGAGTTTTGAGAGAGGAAACCTTTTTTTACGGGAAAATGGGTTTAATATGGCTGCTTTTTCTTTTCAGTACCTTTAATACTCTTTGAGCCATAACGAATGCGCTGCAGCCTGCTCCTGAGGTAATTAATGGAGTCAAAATTAACTAGCATAATTTCATTCTGGTGACGATCTCTAAGCCAATTACCAAATGCCGCTTGTACTCTGTCTGCCCTCTGCATGTGTCCTCTCACTCCGGGTCTCCGGCAGTCCCTGACCACTTGGAGCAGGGAGCAGTCAAAGCCGAGGCGTCCCTACACATCGCGCTCATTCATCTTGCATGCACATCCTTATGGACAAGCCTCATGCCTCTCAGTCTGTGCATGCATGCACGCACAGACCCAGAGAAATGTTCTTCCTCTTAGCTATGCAGGTCTGCGTTCATGAGTGTAGCTCCCCATGTCTTCAACGAACTTGTGACCTAACCTCATGTGTTATGGGAACATACAGCAGTGAGAGGAGAGAGAGAGAGAGAGAGAGAGAGCACAGTCTGGTGCACAAGGCTAATTCAAAAATACTCCCAAGCTCCAGCACAAGAGTTTTCTTGCCAGAATTTAATTTTATTGTTAGAACATTACACCTATGATCACCTTCACAAGTGACATCTTGAATCTTTGTACATGTTATTTATTTAAGCTTGAAACAAAAGACCCCTACAGTTACAGTAAAAAATAAAGTACTGCGTCACCCCTCACTCCCACATTTGTGTGTGTGCGCTTGAGAGCGGGGCTTTGAGCTTCCACTCTGGAAGCACCATAAGGATTAGAATTAGCCGCTCTGCTATGGTGCACACATGCATGCGACGCTGCTAGCAACCGATAAAACAATATGGCGGTCTTAGCTTATTTTCACCCACACACCAACACAGGAGCCCGTATATATAAACAAACGGCCTCTTCGGCACTCCAGCAAACCATACATTAAACGAGGAGCGTGCACGTTCGCGTCAGGCTTTTTGTCCACTTATGCTTGGCATTCCCAGCCGTAGACAAGAAGACGAGCATGCAAAGCTTTAACTGATGAGACAGACACAGAATACACAAGAGGGAGCAGTGAGTGTGTGG
This sequence comes from Cololabis saira, assembly GCF_033807715.1. NCBI lineage: Eukaryota > Metazoa > Chordata > Actinopteri > Beloniformes > Belonidae > Cololabis > Cololabis saira. The sequence continues at coordinate 22,125,510 of NC_084606.1, read as the reverse complement.
AAAATGGCAGGGCTTACTGTGCTGCTGTGACTGTGTCAGTTAAATCACTTTTTAAAAATGTATTTTTATTGTTTACTATGGCTTTAAATTCTCTTCTCTCACAGACACACACACACACACACACACACACACACACACACACACACACACACACACACACACACACACACACACACACACCATCAAGCCCTTCTTTCTCCAGCCAGTCTTTAGAAAAGAAGTGTCATTGCTTCTCCACCACTGTTACTCTTATCGCACACTCCCAGGCACACTCACACAATAGCCTGTTTTACACCATTAAATGGTTATTTGTCAAAATACAATTTCAATTAAATTGTACCTAAAATAAAAAAAGAAGAAAAAAAATGCAGTGATTTGTGCTGTGAGGCTGATTGTTCGAGTGAGAGAAAGCATCTAAATCATTGGGGTAATACGGTCCTACATGGGAAAAAAAGGTGAGAAATGGAGGAGGTGCAGTTATGAGGATGGGGTCATTACAAAAAAAAAAAATTGGAAGGAAGGATGGTTTCTACGCTTGAAACAAACAAAAACGGCACGTGTTGAGCCCTGAGCAATGCTTTCTTTAACAGTACGATGTTATACCACTCGGCTCGGGCTCTCAGACACAATTTTAGCAGCATATTTGCATCAGAATTTCATTATGTGTTCTGTTTGCCAGACCTATTCAGGATGACCTACATATCACGAATTGTGCATATTCATCGCTTAATTTAAGAGGAAAATACCAAACTAAACATTATTTTAAAGTAGTGATGTTCAAATACATGTGAGGGTCAGCTTTCCACAGTCAAAAGTCTCAAGTTAAAGCTGTACGTGCAATAGATGCTCTGCAGATGCAGTCTAAGCTAGTTAGCTTGTGAGTCAGCCAAATAATACCTTTCATGTACCATTGTTTTCCTCCTCCGTGAGGAAATTATCCCTCAGCTCTTGTAGCTGGCGCGTTGACGGCCAGAGTGAGCTGGGCATGGTGAGTCATGACCTTAATGGAAAGCTAGTGGTGGAAATGTGGTAAGGGTAATTATGTTGACCTAAGGCAACAAGCTTTCAGTTTTTCAGCATGTAGGCTCATAAACAGGCAAAGGCAAATTATCTGGAGCCCGTGTTTCCCAGAGGGATTAGTTTTCCTTGTCTCAGCAGCTTCCAAAAACATGATGGACTATTGCGCTCTATCTAAGGGAAAAAAGAGCTGAACAAGCCCTTGTTTTTTAGGAGTATCTGTTCTTTTATTACACATTTAATTTAACGGAGCCAGTGAACGCTTTCCACATTGATCTAATGGCACATTTAAAATACTGGGTTAAAAACATCCTAACTTGATGAGATGGGACCCATCTGAAAAGAACACTCTACAATATCTGAGGACAAAACAAACCTTTAATTGTTTGCTTCCGAGAAATGTTCAAACCCAACCATCAAATTGTTCTGTCATCGTTATTACTGACAAGCAATTTGGATTATTAAGATATAAAAATATGCAAAATGCAGGCAGCTGTGCACGTTAATGACCTGGGAAACCAAAGGGACCATCGGGAAAACTTCAGAGAAATTTCCCCTTCACACAGATAGAACAACTACTGGGAAGGTAAAAACAAACTTCATCAAATGGCTGTGCACACCCCAGTCTTTGATGAAAGTGCTAAAAGGATGTGCCAGTCAGCAAATAGGTTCATCTTGCACCTCTTTAATGTATCCTCGGGTCTGTCTAGGGTCCCTAGACTGTGTAAAATCTCTGTCTTTGAACTTTATCATTCATTTGAATGAAAACGTGTGCCCGAACTTTTGTGTACATACCATGTCTTGACCTGCTTTTAACATAAAGTAGCAAGAAAATGTCACAGTATATTGGTCTCGTCACACAGGAAAGGTTTGAGAGCTTAGTAAGAATGAAGTGCCTGGCAAAATCTTCAGCCACTCTTGCTCACGCAGAAGCTCAGAGCGATACAGTCTCGATAACGCCAAGGTGTCCCGTGTTATAGTCTGTCTTGGAGATAGACAACAGTTTCTTCCGTTCTGCAGCAATATATTGGATTTTTTGCTGCAGAGACAGAGTGTGCTGTCACCTTTCTTGTTCACCCTCTATCTTTGACTCAAGTCTCAACAATGGGTTGCGCCACTTGTGGATTTTCTCTGGCAATGCCACTATTATGGACGGCACACTGAAGAGAGAGGAGGAGGTGGTAGACTGGTGGACAGAGCTGCAGTGAGGTGCACAGATGTCCATCTGCAGATGGATACTTTTTAACTTTTGTTCTACAAATGTTTGAGTTAGTTCATCTTGCTGGGATTTCAGCAAAGGGTGCAGTTGATTGCAATCCTGTACGGTGCTCGAAAGTAATACCAGTCACAACTAGCAAGTAGCAAGCATGGCGGTTTAGTAAAATGGGACAAGAAGATGACCCCCTCCTCCTTGTTCAGGTCCTCCAAGTTCAGTTTCCACTAGGGCTGTTCGATTTTGCCCAAAGATAAAATCTCGATTTTTTTCTCTCAAAATCCGATTTTCGATTACGATTATTTTGTGAATTGACAAAAGGCAAAGAAATGATTTCAAATATGCTGTTTTTTTATTGAACATTTGCCCCATTGGGCTTTAAGTGCAAACTTTGCTCTTATTAAACCAAAAATGAATGAATAAAGTGCAAAACTCTGTAAAATAAGTTGAAAAAAAGTTTTAAAAAATATAATAAAATATAAAGTTTTATCTCTGAAAAAAAAATCAGCAAATCAGCACTTGCAAACATACAGTAAGTTATATTTCCAATTAAATAAAACAAGACATTTTCTAATTAAACTAAACTGGGTCTTTGCATGCTAAATAATAATGCAACCCATGAAGGAGGTAGAGGTGTGTAATGTCAGTCATTACATTTGCTGTTCACATTTGCAAGTTTTTTGCAAGGAACACGAGCCGGTGTACCCGGTGGCATGTTAGTATATCACCATGGTTACAACGCCCCCTCCTACACTAAAGAGCCTCTCCGATGGGGCACTTGTCGCAGGTATTGAGAGGTATTTCCATCAATCATTAATATAGGTTAAAAAAAAAAGTGAAAAATCGATTTTACGATTTTGATGTTTTAACATCGTTCTAATTACATAATCGCGATTACGATTTAAAATCGATTAATCGAACAGCCCTAGTTTCCACATTGGGTCCACTCTCCTGACTTGACTGGTTGAAGCTAGTTCTTCATCCAACCAACTGGCAGGGAGAAGCCCCCTCTTTTAAAAAAACAATTTTCCTTCTGGTACGTTCTAGATTGGGTCTATGTTCATTTCATATTCTTGTAGCCCTGTTCATTCATCATAATTCTTTAGAAAATAATTGGATGCTCTTATTTGTCATTATATGTGTAGATGCATGTGTCAACGTGTGAACATGTAAGCTTGTTTGTACACGCTTCATTTAGTTTTCCCTAAGGTTTTACACGCTGGGTCAAATTATTCAGGATGAAGAAGAAAAAAGCAGATCTGAGCATTTACAACTTTTCTTTCCGTTCCTCGCTTTTCTGCAGCAGCTAAGACAGAGTCAGCAGCAGTGGCACACAACGTCTCAAACTTGCATCATCACACAATTCTTAAGCGAGAAGTGCCACAGGGAGACAACAAGGCTCATCTCAGTCATCATTCAAAACTTGCTTCCCATCCTTGAAGCTCCAAATGCATATCTGAATACAAGTGGACACTTGAAAGCAAAACTGCCTATTAACATTCAAATATACCACACAGGACGAACAAGAAAGGACGATGATTGGAAGTGAAACCTGCTCTGGCTTCAAGTCATGACAATCCTTTCAACCTTAATCGCACGGCCTGCTTAAAAGGCCAGTTTAGCAGTATAGAAATACAGACCACAGCTGTAGACATACACAGTGTATTATTTAAAGCACCAGGGGCCCAATTTGTCACTCTGGCGGGCTCATCACAGACGAACATCTTTTATGAAATGCACTTTTCACGCTGCCTGTCGGAGGGATCAAAGCAGAAGCAGCAGCCTTGCCCGCTTCTCCCCCTTCAGTTTCCATGCTCCGATTCCCACTGACAAAATGAGTCAATTTAAACCAAATGGATCCCCTATCAAAAACGAGAGTGGCGAGGGAGACAGAAGAGGAGCAGGAGATTCATGTTTGTGGGTGGGTGAAATTTGGGCAGGTGGGCAGCAGCTGGGGAGTATGGACACTCAGCTTCTCTTGTGTGGGGTAGGATGAAGAGCGGAAACGCCATCATCGGAATCAACCTTGAAATTAATTTTCAGCTACATGAAGTGGATGATCGCCATGGGTGGGTGAAAACAGATTAAATATTTGACTAAACCCCAGTCCGTCAAACATAAAATTCAGTTAAAAGGGGTCTATTTGGCAACATCTAGTGGAAAGAGATGCAAAACTACAACAATATGGAGAAATATGGATTCTACCCATTTCAAATTTTGAGTTTTACACCTATTTATTAGTTCAGTCACTGATAAACACTAGGCTTTAGAGATCGCACACCATTTCAAATGATCAGGCAATGAAAAGTAATCGTACATTAATTTCATCTCAGCTTGATAGAGAGCATTACCTTCCCTTTGACGTCTGTGAAATTATGTAGATGTTATCTTACAATTGCTAAATTGCGTCAACAACAAACGGTAGCTAATAGCTCGTATCATCAGCATAGCTTACGTGGCTTAAACTGGCTTTTTACAGGCTGGTATTTAAAAGGATGCCAGTTTAAATCTGCATTACTGTCAGACTGTGGACTGCTGGAGAAAGACGTTTAGTCATGGCCCGTGGGGGTGGGAAGCACTTCCTGCGCATAAATAGAGCAGGTTAAGCCCTACCTGATTTAAAAGCGCTAATTCTCGGCAGTCCAAATGTGAAACCAAGCTCTAACCTGACATCGATCACAAGTTCTGAGAACTCCTGCCAATATTCTGTGCAAACACTGATTCAGCCTTAAAGAGACACAAGAGAATTGTAAGTCAATACTTGAAGAGTTCAAAAAGACTCATTTTCACCTCAGCATACTGTGCCTTATTTCTATTTCATATGATTCACAAATGCACGTGACATTAGATGGCAGAAAATATGTAGCATTTTTTCTTTGTACTTGCCTTTGAAGCACACAAAACATGTTTCATCACTCACACAGCTTGACAGGCCTATTTTCCTCGCCTCTACCAATTCCACCCTCCCCACCATCACCACCCCACCCCTTTTTAAGCAACGCTCTTGACCAATTGATTTTTTTTCTTTTTTTTCCCTCTGTCTGCCTGTCTTTTTTTTTCCCTCTCCGCCCTTGATTCTAATGCTTCTGGGTTGTGGGAAATATTTATTCACATTGATCGACGACAGAGCTGATAGGTCTTTCATGAGCGTCAGAACTCAAACTGTTTTTGTCCCACCGATGTCTCCAAATATCAATCACCGGTGGGGGAAAGCACAGTGGACGGACTGCAGATTAGGCTAATAAAAGCCAAAAAAGGCCAGAATAATTTTCCTAGAAAAATATTCACCAGACGACAGGCAACAATCTGTTGATGGAGTGATTGTGAATCCTGCGGTGAGTCCTGTGCGGTGAGAGATGATATTTTAAGAGACATATTCTTCACAAATTGTTGAAATCCCCAAACCCGATCCAGACAACTCTGTCCTGCAGCTGCAAAATCGATTGGATGCTGTGCATGATGTGGTACGGAGGGCCGTAGGGAGCATTCTGATGATAATTCCTGCATCTGCCTGGTCGCCATTAAAAATGCAGCGCCGACAGGATATTTTCTGCATCAAATTTTCATCGCATCAAGCAGTCTCGACAGCCTCATCTAACACACACAAAGAGTCTCGTGTAAGAATGATGAAGTTCCTAAAGCCTGTGCTGTCTGTCTGAATGGATATGGATTTTGAATGAAGGACACAGTGTTGTATTATAGTTCATAGACGGTGCGGCTGTGTGCTTGCTCTCCCCTCAGCAGTGACTTGTAAAATTGATTACTGTCTTTCTTAGACGACTGCACACAAAACCTAAAAACAAGATTTGCTTCCCAGTCGGGCTTCTTATTATTATCATTTTTCTCTTTACATTATGAGTGAAATGAGCCAAACGCAATACAGCGCGTATATTGAAAAAGACATCAGCCCGAACGTACAGTACAGTTCATAGATAAAATAAACAGTTGAGTCCACAGCTAGGCTAGTATAAACACATTATGACCAGTCTTCATGAATATCCTAACCCATGCTGAGCCAAAGGATTTTTGTTGTTGTTTTGGTTGCATTTCATATTCATATTCATATCCTGCTGTCACATCCAAACTAAAGGCACATCATTCCTGCAAAATAAAACTCTCCACTAATCTCTGCACGCAAGGTCATATGTAAATATGTTTTCTTTGTAGCGGCATCATCTCATCATGAAAAAAATGGCAAAAGGCGAGTTTGATAAATATGCCCGGTCTACAGTCTAAAGGGAACGCCATTATGAGGGAAATACAGAGCTGTGGAAGGTTCAGCCGGGTGCCTGGCCGATGAAGAGCTATTCTCACTTCACCCTCATTACCACACTTACAGAGCTCACTGCTGTGTTCTCTTGTCATGTACACAGACCAGAAACACATTTGCATTATTGAGCCCCATTAAAAGTGTTACTGCAGCTTTTAAGAAAGACGCAACAGTTGTTGTAAAGTGATACCACACCTACAAGTACTGTACAATTATCATCAATGCACAGTGCTAGGGTTGAAAAAACAAACATCTTTTGATGACTCCCAGTAAGCAAAGCTCAGAGCTTTTTTTTTTACTATAGTGCACTGGTTAAGAGCTCAGCATTGTCTCAGGCTTATGATGTAACAATTCACTAAGAATAGGAGAGATAAGAGACCACACTAGATCATATACGGAACCGCTGAGGTGGTGGATGAATCATATGAGGTTCTGAAGCTGTGGAAGGCCATGATGTATATTACCTGATGAAAGCCTTTACATAAAAGTACTTTGTATTTACTTCCTGTGCTTCCTCTTGAGAGTGGTATTGGAGGAAGGTTGATGAGTTACAGTAGATTGTGCAGCCAAATTAAGAGAGGGAGAAACATAATCACTGAGTCCTAGAGAAAGAGAAAGAGTGAAACGTGCAAGTGTGCACGGGGGAGAGAGGGACTCGTAATATGCTTGGGAATTAAATAAGCCTCAGTGCTCCTCAATAATATCACCCGCTTCACAGAGTCCTCTGGGAAACATGAAATGTGCCGATAAAGGATGATGCCTTCCTTTGACAAGCGGGGTGTGCTAAAAGTGCCCTAAAAAAAAAAGAAAAAAGAAAGAGAGATACAGAAAAAGAGGAAGCAAACAACCACGTGTCGCTGCCACAGTGAGCACACATGCTTGTGCCCCAGGCTACACTTAAAAGAAGAAGTATTCCCTTTTTTCTTCTTATGCCACAGTTCCCCCAAAATCCCCTGTTTAAGGTCACACATGCCGCACAATTATTCAGACTGCTGCTGGATTTATTCAGCTGCATTCACAGGACTGGTAGTGGACGTTTAGGGGAGTCCCTGTTTGTTTGTTTGTTTGTTTGTGGGCATATGAGATTACGTGTCGGGGTCTGATATACAGGAAATTGTGCTATGTTTGATCACTTTGCATCTTGAAATGGTGAAGTGTACAGACATTCAAAGGTTACACCTATGCAGCTGTTCCAAGGCAGTCTGTTTATACAGAGCTGAAAAAAATTAGATTTGGATTTCAAATAAAAAAGTGTATTAGATCAATCTTTGAGGGGAATATGGTGCAAAAACATTTACAACTGCATTACATTCAGACAGCAAGTGACCAAAAGTCACTTGGTGTAAAACCTTTTTCACAACTGCCACCAGAAACTTTGCTTAATTAAGCTTTATGTTAACCTTGTCCAGAGGCAATGTCATCATCTGTAGGCTTCATAGGCATCTGGGATGCACCATTACAGAGTTGAAAAATGTGTGATGTGGTTAAAAGGAATCAGTATTTCAGTGTGCTTTTTATAAGGAATGGACACCATGGTGTCCAAACCAAAAATGAAAAGGACCATTCTGACTGAAATTCAATTTTCTGCGATGAGAGCTTTAATGCGCAAAAGTACATTGAGATTTTATGGCAACACATGACGTTCACTAGACGGCATCTATTCCACTGAATTCCAACCATTAAGAAAAAAAAATGGTACACATTACATTCTGGCAGGCAGTTCTGTCCTGCCCCTAAACGTATTAAAGAAAACCTGTGTTGACCCCAACCCTGTACTGATAGGTTAAACCCCAGGAACCCTCTATTGCTGGTATCCCCAATAACAGAGTGCCGTTTTTAGTATTGTTTTATTTCATTTGCAGTATATAACATCTATTGCAATACAAGTTGTCTTTACGCACTTCCCAGAGACCGAGAACATGACCCCCGAGCTATTATTACATAAGCAATGGCAGGTAAAAACTCCCAGAGTGGGAGAAAAACCAAAGAACTTTGACATGACTGAATGGGTTGCATATGTGATTGGCACAGAAATGACGCTAACAGAGGAAGTTGCTATTAAATTAAAAATAAACCCGGCAGGGTTATATTTGCTTTAAGATAAGCACCAGGAAATGAATTGTAGATGCTGGAAACTGAATTACAATGCAGGAAATAAGGTAAGAACATGCAAGAAAACACAACTTTGAAGCCATTCATACAAATTACTTTTGACTTCAAAACATGTTTTCTTGAGTCGCCACAATTTTAACATCCTATTGCAAGCAGATGTCTGAATTGTTTATAGAAGTAAATAACATGCACATGCATTTATACAAAGGTTCCTGGATTTAGTTGAGAAATATTCATGTTTTTCTGGTCTTTACTTTTCGTGACTTTCCCAGAGTTGTATTTAAGGGCAACCCTGCTCAGGTACGTCAGCCTCGATGTGTTCATGTTGACACCAACGCAACCGAGAAATGCACCCCCCTAACCTGTCATGTCCTGTCAAACGAGCAGAAAGAGACGGCCTCGCGCTCTGTCGGGTCCCATGACATTTACATACCACTCTGCCTGATAGTGTGGGAATCGCCCCTTGGCTATACCAGGCCTTGAATTTAGGACAGGCACTTTTCCAGTCACCCGCCCAATGCGTCCATCCTCTCCCTTGTCACAACTAAAGTGGGAAGTGCTCACACTTGACAAAAAGAAACCATAAACATGCAACTCGCTCAGCGGCCGCCAAAACGGCCCACTGGCTTTCAGATGGGGGATAAAATAAAGACAACTCCTCTCCCTCTCCACCCCGTCCCCTGACCACCTGAGCAGACATCAATGCTCACGTTTTCCTCTTCCAAACACTTCTGTCTAATGTATTTCTTAATCTGTCCTCTAACATTAGCCTTTGAGCATTTTCTCCCTCCCAATAACTTCCTAGGTGTTGTCTCTGTGGTCGAGACCCCCAACAGTCCACCATCCCTCCCATCCCTCTCATTATGCGCCTCCGTCTCTGCTGATCGGCCAGCAACTCCCTACTGCCAAATTCATGAGATTGATCATTTTTACACGGGTGGGTGGATTTACGAAAAAAGCCCACCCCCTCCTCCCCCAGGTACACAGCGCGCTTATGTGGCACCTACAAACCCTGCTGGTAAAACTCTGAAGCCATATCACTTAACATGCACGGGCTTCTACTCCCAGGAGGGGGAGAGAGACGCTATGAGAGAGGAGAAGAAAAAAGCGGAGTGAGCGGAATACTAATAAAGTGGAGCACTTGGAAGGGAAAGGAAGTCGGGAAAAGACAGTAGTGGCGACAAATTTACCACTTAATTTCATTCAATACTGGAGTATCTTAGATTTCTATTCTTCTTGCGCTTGCATGCTTGAATGTGTGTGTCGGTTTATGGGAATATAGACTTTAGATATTCATATGCCTTAGAGGATTTTGAGTACTCAATTCTTTCTCTTTTATCTTTTAATATCTGTGTGAATGCAAGTGCGTGTTCACATACAAATACACTATGTGTCAAAGTCTGGCCAACTTGTGGTACGAAAGACGGAATCCAGAAACACACACCTACGAGTTGATGTGACTTCTTAAGGATTGGACTAGTAGGACTGAGTGACGAGGATGTTAAGTAGATTAATCGATGCTCACAAACCACACAGCAACTTGTTCCGAAATTTTCAATTTTAGTATTTACCTTTCCAATTTTGCATTTTCTTTATTTATTTTGATGGTTCATTACGTGCATTGTGTTTTAAGAGAGTGGATGTGATATTTGTGTGTTCAGATGATCAAATCTTTGTCCACACATGGTCTTTGCCAAAGCCTCGTTATCACAATTTCTTTTAGGAGCTGGATACAGAGTTGAGAGTTTCGTTACTTCCCACAACTGCTGTGTTTCCGACAAAGGCGGCCTCTAAAAATAGACTCCATGTTTCATATGCAGCAACCCCATTTCCACCCGCTCATGCTGGGAGGAAAAGGTATAAAAGCATATATTCCTACTAGTTTTTGACCATTAATATTCATTTACCATGTGGACTTCTTCCCTTTATCACCTAAGTAAGAATAATATGCCCAGCGCTAAGATGTTCATGAGCTCAGCAGGCTATAATGACCATTCTGAATGGATAAAGTCAATCATTTCTGCCTGTCCATCACTTGGCTAAACTTATCCGTGACTCTGCAGTAAATCTTTGTTGGCCAAGCGTACTCTCGCCCACTTCCAGTTGGGATGAATCTATAACATAATTCATGTTAGCACAGTAGAAAGAGCGCATTTCTATCTTTGCTCATGGCAGCATTCAGCTGGCTTTCATTAATATTAGACATAGAGGGAGCGAGAAAGTGGGGAAAAAAAGATTCTCCAGTACATTAGCAGCCAGATTTATTGACGTCTTTGCGGCGTGAATGTGGCAGGTGCTCTTAGGCTTCTTGTGAACAGTAGAACCCCCTCGACTCCTGCTTCTGCACACACACAGGCGAAGGTCCCGTCGCTGTTGCTAAGCTATTGTAGAAACTTTATAAACCCTCTCTGTCTCATCTTACACTGGTTTCCTGTCCGCCACAGAATAGATTATAGATTTTAAAATTCTGCTGTTGGGTTATAAATCTCTTAATGGCCCAGGGTAGACCAATGTGTCTTGTCTCCTGTGTCCATTATGAACCAACCAGAACCCTCAGGTCATCAGGGTCAGGCCGAGTTTCTGTAGTTAGAAACAAACACGGTGAAGCAGCATTCAGCTTTTATGCTCATCACCTGTGGAACAAACTCCCAGAATTCATCAGGGCTGCTGAAACTCTCTAAAGTCTTTGTGATAGGTCTTTGGTGTCCACTGTAAAGTACTGCCTTCCGAAAAACTGATAAATTGTGCACGAGGAGACTGGAGCGATGATGAATGTTATTTCTGGAGATTCTGGTTAAACCTCCAAGTAGCTCTGCCTGCAGTCTGCAGTCTTGGTTCTCCAAGAGCCCATTTTTCTGATTTCAGTTTTGTACTTGCTCAGGGATAGAGGCAGCAAAACCAGTTTGTTTTACGCACTGCAACTACCTTGATTAGCTTTACAAATATTCAAAATTGATGCCTTCAATACGGGAAAATTAAAAAAGACCGGAATAAGATGAATAAGATGGCATATTGGTCGGGAGACTGGAGTCAAGTAGGTCATGTAGACGATTATCTTAATGAGATGGTTGGGAACACTAGTGGCCAAGTTGACCAAAGAAAATAAAAACTCTTGTTGTACATGAAAACACTTTTTGATTAATCCTTTAACTCCACTTAGTGGTACTCCATAGTGTCTGTTTAAATCTTTCCTACAGTTTCTTCAGAGCATCCCATGATCTCAGCATCTATGATCCAAGTACAGAATATAAACTGCTAAACACTTTTAGGTTTCTCCAACGAGCCAAATTATGCTGCTTGTTTATTTTTCATTTATGAGACATTTGCACTTTTCTATTGTCAGACAGGATGAATGTTTGGTATTGTTCTAGTTTTAGGAACAGGAGCAGACATAAAGAAACACAAACGTGTTACTGGTAGAAGATTGTAACATATGCATCCTGTGTAGCAGACTTTGGATTTTTACAGTGGAGCGCTGCAGGTTTCATTTCCTGGACCTACCGTACTCCGTGCCACAATCATAACCTTCCACCAAAGCTCATATGTCTCTCTCAGGCCTGCGGGAAACAGTGGGCTCCGTCGCTCATTGTTCGGGAACTGATGTATGTACGGACGCATCAGTTCAATACAGTTTAATTGTATTAGCCCTAAAGTATGAGATTAGTCTTCAAATCTGTCCCAAGGAAGGGGGAACGGTATGTGAGCGGAGTCTGCACCGAATTAAATTGATGTGAATCCGACACAGTCCGAGGAGGAAAATTGCAGACTCTAGTCTAGGAGATAATGACTTCTCGGTTTGTTTGTGTAGGTCAGCACGGCCATTTCTGGGGATGGTGCAGTCAATGATGTGTCAAAAATATTTCCCCTCGCTTATCACTAAATATTCCATGAAACGTGATTTTTATTTGTCACACCTTGCTTGAAGCTGTGAGGCAGTCTGTCTGGTGTGGCACTTGTGAAATAAATTAGAAAAGGTAAGAAAAGGATGAACTGCAATTTATACTTATAGCATAGTTTAGTTTTTAAATGGTTTGGTGTTGTGTAGTTTTCTTGGTAAAAATGAAAAACCCAAGGATTTCTCCCAATATGCTCCACAAAAATCAAAGCAAACTGCTACAGCTGAAAAGCTAATTACATGAGACTTTATATTTCCCCATCACGTCATTCCTAAAATTGAAGAAAAGAAACCTTTTTTTTCTTCGTCTTTTGGAAATACAAACGTTGCAATTGATCTTCAAAACTCAGGAATTCAGACCCATTTCCCAAATCTCCAGCAGCTGATTGGAGCCGCGGATATCACAACAAGGCAGGGAAACCAAGCAAATATTTAATATACAGCAAGCATATCAGCCACTAACAGCTGAGCACGGATTAGGCCATCTTCCTGAAAATGAGTGCATATTTACTGACACAAACAAGCCAGGGAGAATATTACTGAGACATGCATTGTTGAGTGCAAGCATATGAATGTTAGATGAGACTGTATGGTGGTGCAGAACATACGTGCTTTAACATTTGCTGCAAAAAGGAAAATTAAACAGTCCTGTGCCTCGCTCAGTTTCATATCAATGGATATGGATTTTATACTGAGGTTAATACGTTTTTTTTTTCTTCTAAAGCATTTTAACGAGTTCGATGATTTAGACAAGGAATATTTAAACTTTTAATTGGCTTAAGATTTGTTCTTTCATTCTGATACAATGTTAATACATTCATTCATTAGTTGTAGAAATACCGACAGACATTAAAGCTTTGCCATCTGTGCTCCCAACTCAACAGATGCTGAACTAATGACGATTCTCTTTGTATTTGTTTTTTTGTCCCCCCCCTCATCCTCACATCGTTCCTCTTTGCCGTTTGAAGGCTTTTAGATACTAGCCTGTCACTGCTAAAACGGACAAACAAATAGGCTCTGAGCTCATGGATGTGAATTGGTATTGTTTTTTATTGATCGCCATTGGCTGAGAAGCTGGTGACAGGGAGTCTCCACTCATCAGGGCAGTTTATCGATCACCTGAGGAGCAGCAGCAGGGGGGCAGAAGGGTAGAGCATGCGAGGTAAAAGAGTTGGAATGTGGGTCTGATTAAAAGGCGCAGCGCATCCCTGATCCCCGACACTGAGAATTAATATGTAAAATGTTGTCGATTTCTATTTGGATGGAAAATGGCTGTTGCAAAACTGATGTTTTGCCCTGGGTGCAAAAGCACAACAGCTTCATACAAAATAAAGCGTCACAAGCGAATTGGGAAAACAAGAAAAAAAATTGAAAAAATTTGACAAAATAAAATTGGATGTCAAAAACCACCAAAAGACAAAAGATTTCAAGAACTGCAACAAAAAGAGCAACATTAAGACCGAGAACACATCAATGAGTTGAACTGAAAAATCAGACAGATTTGTAAATGCAGTTCAGTTCATAAATGCATTTGGAAACGCTCACTTATTTGCAATGATTTGCCAATTGTCCAAAAATATGGTAAACAAGTGACAAAAATTGTCTCTTTATTTTTATATACATGTATGTTACGTGTACTAGTATAGGGAGGTAGTTTGGTGTTTTCTCCTCTTTGCTCCTCTCTCTCTCCCTCCATTCTGTCTCATATTCACAGGTCCAGCCCGTTCCCTCCACTGGGTTCCACCCCTCTCCACCGGTTGGGCCACCACTCAGCGGTCCCACCAATCATCTCAGCTCGTCACAATATATAAAGCACCTGTGTCCCAGCCATCAGGCTCTTCTCCTCCAGCTGCAACCCTCCTGTGCTCCAAACAGCCAACAGTCTCAGTACTTTGTTTAATTCCCAGTTCATAGTTTGTTCAGTCCTCAGTTAACCTTCCCCAGCAGTGCATTTTCAGTTTGCTATCTTTTCCACTCAGTTCCTTACGGGGAAGGGACAGGGTAAGATGGGGTACCCTGTAGGGCTAGGCGATATATCGAGATTTTAATATATATCGATATATTTTCCAATGCGATATGGTACGAGACAATATCGTTTATATCGATTATTAAAAACTTTTTTTTTTTTTTTACGATTTTGATATAGCTTATTTTGTGAAAAATTGACTTGAATTTTTTATTTAAGATTTGCAAAAATGTCAATTGCACAACTGTCAACCTCAGTGGAAAAGTCTGCCTGTTACTGTCTACATTGTATTAGTTGCACAGTGTATTTTAATTTAATTGTTATGCAGGAAAGGGATATTTGTTTTATTTTATTCAAGAAGCATTTTTATTCTATATATGCAGGCAGTTTATTTTTATTTCATTTGTTTTATACATTTTGATATTGTGCAGACCTCTGTTAATAAAGGAACCTGTGTGACATTTGGCACGAGGCTTTGTATTAAAACAAGACAGTTTTTTTTTAAGGGTTTGCCTCAGAAAAAAATGAAGCTAACAGAGATGCTATGCTATAATGCTTTGGGGGAAACCCCAATTATGGCACAGAAAAAATATCGATATATATCGAGTATCGCCATTCAGCTAGAAAATATCGAGATATGACTTTTGGTCCATATCGCCCAGCCCTAATACCCTGTACACTGCATCACGTAGGTAATTTTCTGTTATATACACCAGGTTAGAGGTGAGTGCCACATGTTGTAACTTATTTTTTTAGGTAGAGTAGGAAATTTTGTTTTGGCTAGGTAGATTAGATTTTGTTGACTATTAGAATAGCATTGTTTTGATTGTACTCTTTATTTGGCACCACCAGTCCCTTCCCTTAACCTTTTGTGTTTTTCAGTTGCTTTTAGTTAATAAACAAGTCTTTTCTGTTCACTTTACCCATTTGTCAGTATTCCATTTCTTTCATCTTTCATTTTTGGGTATACACGTGTTAATGTCCCTATCGAGTCAATTACCACCACCTTGGGACATTACAATGTATGTATATATATATATATATATATATATATATATATATATATATATATATATATATATATATATATATATATATATATTTATATATAAAAAACTCCCATTTTTATTGTTCTTTGGTTAAATGTGTTTATTTCTGTAACATTTTGTCATAGGGTGTTTTGGAAAACACTATCATCATTTCTATACGAAATGTGGTCACGTTTCAGTTTTGCTGCTGTGTTCATTTCTAATGTTGAAGTTCCTCATGTCATATCTCATGTTGACCACAGCCTGGTATTGCTACCATGAGCCCTTGAACACTGACCGCATGCAGCAGAATAAATCAGGCCCTGTGCAGCACCAGGTCAGGCAGGTGGTCGCTGCTAGCGCCCCGAGGCCGGTCAGGCTCTATGAGCAGAATACAGAACTTGATGTCACTATTTTACTACAGCGCCGACAAGTGAACGGCTCTACTAAGCGTCCTTATGTTGCAGGCGTCTGCGCAGAGGACACCAGCACACTCAGAGGTAGGTGAGACAGATGACACTTTGAACCCCTGCGACGACTGAATCATTACAAGCACCTTCCCACTGAAAGTGTGGTGGGGTCAGCAATATTTCACACTGACAGAAGGACACGACAGTAGGCGTCCACACACAAATGCAGCTCTTCCTTTCCCTTCTTCTTTGTGTCACCTCATATTTTGGAGTTTCCAGATGGGATCAAAAAGCACATCAATTTTCACAAACTGCACATGAAAAACAGCTAATTTTAAAAAACTAATAAAAATATGGGCATATACGTCAAAAATCTCAAACTCCACAAGAACATAGATTTCCTCATGGTTGTATTCAGCAGCTGAATGTAAATGTGTCTTTAGCACTCATTGGAGCGAATGAGTGTGTATGCTTACCACCAAAGTGTTTAAAATGCCTGCTTAGTGCCCCTCTCTTCTTCCCCTCTCTAGTTCTCTTTCTTTTCTCTGACGTGGCGACTGATGTATATGCAGAAGACATCACGTCACGAGTGTGGCTCAGCTGATTGAATTCATTTGAAGCAGCCTCCATTCCTGAAACCATCGGGTAATACCTCATCACACAACAGTTCACTTGCACCTCTCTTACATCTTACAAAGAAGATGAGCTCATTTCATCTGAATGGACCGTTCTTAATGCATTTCATTCCTTGAGCTGCTTATTTTTATTTGGGCCAGAGCCTTTCTTCTCCTCCAGGACCCGTGAATAGTGCATCATTTATGGCTGCGAGCGCTTTAACAAAAACACAAGCAGCCTTGGAAGTTCAGGTTTGGCTCAAGGGCAAGCCTCTTCATCTGTGTCTCACCCTCCAACCGCATCCCTACTTTCACTCTTTTTCTCCTTTTTCTCCCATTCAGCTCAAACATGAAATGAGTTGGAAGTAACAGCCTTGTGTTTGGCAGTGACTCTGAAAAAGGGAGACACATTAGTTTTGGTAACTACTGACATGGAATGATGTTTGCGGACAGGGACCGCACTAAATCACTTTGGAGGAGTCCTTCCATTGTCTTCTCGATCCGAAAGGGACATGTCTGCTTGGGTGGCCTATATAGCTCTTGGGGATTAGGGATCCCAAAAGGCTCAAGTGTCCCTCAAGTGTCATGCTTTTAATCCTTGATTGGACATATCGGCTTGTATATGTTGTAAACTTGAAGTTGTATTTTTTGAGGACCAACTAGCAGAGGCGAGTTTGCTGCAAACATGTCCAAGAATTGGCCAAGCGGCTTGGGAAATAATTGCCAAATGAATATGTCCATAAACAATTTTGTTGACTTCTGTTGGAAGAAAAATGGAACTGAAACACTTTCCAACATTCATATTTTTTCTGAAGCAACAAAAAGTCAAGCGTCAACACCCCAAAAACTCTACAAAAATGATTCCATTCAGCAAACACGAGCGGTAACTAATACCATTTACAGGGATCAATTAGGCTGATTGGCTGAGGCTCTGTCTTGGCCAGCCAAGGGGGTTGGCAGTTGCAGACAACTTGTCCAATTAAGTAAGCACAAGCACTTGCCAATAATGGGTGAATAATGGGCCTTAAGGGGAGTGCGATTCATCTTCAGTGCACGCCACAGGGGAGGGAGCCATTCAACATGTAAAAACCATAGATTTCTCTCTGGAGATTACAATCAATATCCCCCCTATGGTTTTGACAATGGCCTTAATGACGGATTAGACTGTGAAGATGTTCAGATCCTGGATAGGGGCCAACAGTCATGGTCAAATCCCGACCCTTGAGAAAACAGAGTGAAAATGTCAACACCTGCTCCTCAGAAATGGTGGGAACAGCAGACTCAAACAGACAATCAGCTTTGCATTAAATCCCATAAATGCTCAGGGTTTCATCGATTGTGGCAATTAGATCATGTTAAGCTGTCAAATATGGCGTTTTATGAGTGTACATTCCTTTCTTTGCTATGCAAATATATGACAAGATTTTTTTTCTCACACTTGAAGGCAAAAAGGATGAGCTATTTAAAATGCTCTAATGTTGTATGAGAGCACACTGGCTCCAGACTGGCTCAGAGGGAGGGTTACTTTCAGTAAAGAGGTCGAAAGCAGTCACTACTTTAGATGTTTTTTCTCCAGCTTCCCTCTTTATGTCTTGAATGATATTCAATAAGTAGTTGAAAGTCTTTAATTTCCTCTGACATCACATCCAGTGCCGATGTGCCTCTCTTTCACATTCTGTACGTCTTTTTGTGGATGCGGGTTTCTTAATGTCACATGTAAGCAGCTGTGATTTAATGCGCTGGTGTCTGACAGTCGCACATTTAATCTCACCCCTGTCGAATGCTTGTTAGCACCATCACCTGATCACAGGCCCAAAGTGGGAGATGCCACAGAATTGCTCGAACAAAAGGACCATTTGGAATGAGAGTGAGAGACAGAGACGAGCCGGGGAGAGGCTGTCGTCTTTGATTCGTTATCTTATCTGTCTTGTTTGCATGTTGTTGCATTATGTGCTTAA
The DNA here is from genome assembly GCF_033807715.1 of Cololabis saira. Classification (NCBI taxonomy): domain Eukaryota; kingdom Metazoa; phylum Chordata; class Actinopteri; order Beloniformes; family Belonidae; genus Cololabis; species Cololabis saira. The sequence continues at coordinate 22,107,027 of NC_084606.1, read as the reverse complement.
GTTGTAACCAAAGCATGATGAGGAGAGAAGGACAGCTAAATGGTTCAGTGTTACCGCCATGTTCACTTCAAAAATAAGATTCCCTGGATTCTACCTCTACAGCATCTTTCTTTCCCTTCTCACTTTTCTATATTCCCTCTGCTTCCCAGGTGTCTGTCTCCGTCCAACCATGCACAGAGCACACCAAGGTCAACAGAAACATGGGTGACATTAACGTGGAATGCACACTTGTGTTACCACACAACCATTCCCCCCATGCGCACATTCCCTTGCTGATACCAGAGCTGTCAATCACTACGGCCTGAGAAATGTGCGTGTCAGTGCGGCAACGAGATGGAAAAAAAAATACAAATCTTCCGTGCAGCTGAGGACACCCCCTCCCTCATGTGTCTCCTCTCCATCCTCTCTACCTTTGCCTTCACCAGTCCTCCTTTAGGAACGTTGCATAATCCTTCTTTCATAAGAAGAGAGTTGCATCTTGATGTACTTTCTTGGTTGCCAGCAAATTATTATCCGGAGGACATATCGCCGTTTTACTTGAGACCAGAACAGCGAGTCAGTGTCATGTACAGCCTCAATCTCATGGGATACATTTTACCATCAGGGCTGGACGAATTTTCACTGACCATAATGCCATGCAGTTACCACTGGGGCATTATGGGAGAAAAAGCAATTTGCTGCAGTAAAGCTCAATGGCCTCATGAATCAAGCCAGTATGGACGAGGCGAGAGCAGTAAGGGGACCAGTGCACGCTGCTTGGAGAGTCACTTAATGCAGCTCTGTTGCAAATAAATAGAAAATAGCGCAACACCTCTGGTTTCATTCTCACCACTTTTTAAACAACATGTTTTATTGAGAAACTTTATTAAAGTCCCTGCAGGTCAACCAGCGGATGATCTGTAAATGCCCCCAGTTCTTAGAAAATTGTAATCTGGCACTGAAAGACTGCACTGACTAGTTTGCTTCCAAATATCAACCTGTTAGCTCCGAGCTGTCAACAGGGGCTGAGTAAAAACACCTGTCATCCCCCTACCGCCAAACCCTCTCTGGTAGGTAAGCTGCGCCGCTCGAGCTACTAATGATAATGACAGCAATCAAAACACTGGCACTAATGCTGTTAATAGTGATGACGGGACTAATGAGGACACTACCTGGGAGGCTGTTTGCTTTAGCTGTTTCCCTGGTTTACCCTCTGGGACCAGAGGGCGATGTCCTGATATCCTGTCACCCCATACCCCCCGTGGCTCCTTCTGTGTACCGAAAGGCCTTCATCTGCACTAACTAGCGGCTAATACACACCAATAATTACAAACAGGGGAAATGAGGTAATAGCAAGAAAGCCTCATGGGGTCGCGCTTTGCACCCTGGTACAACCTCGAGACATTTTCCTCCCTGGTGGTTTAGGGCAAGTGTCTAAACATTTTTTTTTTTCACCCGTCTAATAGTTGCGAGGCTTAGCTGCAAATACGCAGGGATGTATAAGTAGAAAGGAGCATGTTTTGGTGCAGAGTTAAAACCTGAAATATTAGTCTGCAAAATGGCTGCATTGACGATCAGTGTGGCGGTGGAACGGCAAAAGCAAAACCAGAGGCAGAGAAGAGCTCTTAAGCTTGTCCGTGTTGATTAAAGCTATTTATGTACAGTATTTGCTGTTTCCTAAAACAAAAAACAAAAATGTGAAGGAGGGAAGGGGGTGGGGGATTACAATGTTGTGGGACCACCTTTGTAATGCTAAATCCCATTCTAAATCTGCCAGTATTGATTGGCCATCACAAGCATCCGTTTACAACACCGAGGATTGTGGGGGCTGAGGGGGGCGGGGGGTGGACAAAGCAACACAAGGCGCTCCCGAATGGCCGACACTGGATAAAACCAAAGCCTGCTTCAATGTGCCCGCGCAGAGAAAACAGAGAAGCAAGGATAATGCTTTTTCTCTCATCTGCTGCTTCCACTCACCACGAGCACAAGAGCAAGAATAATCGCCAGAGCAAGACTGAGCTGAAACGGGGGGGACAAAAAAAGATGGGTAGAAATGCGCCCTCCTGCCTCCGTTTGGCTTGGCTTTCTGGCAGTTGCCCTTTAAGAGCGCGAGTCTGCAGGGTCCAATTGGAGACAGGAGCCCAATCCCCTGTTCAGTCATTAAAAACAGTTTTTAGAATGGCATCCATCTGCTGCTTCCTCATTAATGCTGTGAGCGATGGTGGTAATGTTCCTAAATACGGCGCTGGCGGAGTGTCATTGTGACCCTTGACTCGGGAAGTGGACACAAGCCGGCAAATGATGCCAGTGTGCAGACAGAAGTTCGCTCCGGTCTTCCAACTTGGACGTGGTGCAAGCGGTGCACACCAGTGCATCATTAAGTTGAAATGGCTTCTTTTTTTCCAGAGGCGTTACTCGTCTCGCCACCGTGTTTCGCCCGGGGGTCAACTGTGCAGCCACCTGCCTTAACGGAAAGGGGACTGCCGACTTTCAGCGGGGATTGCTCATTCCTCATCGCAGCTGAACGTCAATCAACAGCGTTTGGTCGTCTCCCCTCCGGACCCATTTCCTCTCCTCGCTGCCTTTGACACGAGGAAAACCCAAATGTGTGAAATGAGTAATAAAGCGTTTCTAAAGAGCTAAGCTGTGACTCAGCAAACAGCGCATTCACAGAGGATAAAAGCCTTTCTCCACGGCAGCCATTTTGATTTCACAACCTCAAGTTGCTTCTGGCGTTATCATCTTCACAACAGAGTGAAAATCTCTCAGCTGCACGGAATGTTTTTCTCAGCTTGACTCTCAACTGATGCCTCCTTCTTCTGCTCTCCAGCCATATCTAGAGCATTTGCTGCCATTAATTACCTGCTCACAGAGCTGTATTGGGCCTGCCAGGACACCAACAGAAATAATGCATGCTGGAGAGTCTCTCATGATCTCTCTGTATGTGGAGAATGTCTCATAGCGCCATAAACACACACACACTCAAACAAACAAATAGCTGCTTGTTGTTTGCTTCAGATAAATACACATGCACACCAACAATCCTGGTAACAAACAACCTCGTACGCATGTGGATGTGAATCTGAATGCAGATTTGAACATGTTCAGATACACGGTTATTACTCATCACTCTGAGTGGTGTGAGGTACTCCAGCGAACACTGCATTTCCATAGATGTGAGAAGCTGCTCTCAGGACTAATGAACTCATTCTCACCGCAGAAACACACCCTCCAACCGCCTCCACCTCTTTTGTAATTTTTTGTGAATTCCTCCTTGTGTTTCTCACTTCTCCTCCTCCTCTCCTACCCTTCCTCTCCTCATCTCCCCGAGGCGCGTACTGACTGATCCAGCGGCTGTTTGTTTGGAGAGCAGTTGATAGGGCGGAGGGCTACCCTGGGGCACAAGGGAGGAAAGCAGGAAGAGGCATCTGAAGCGAAGGGAAGGCAGGAGATGACGATCATGATGCCATGGGCACAAGAGGGAGCTTTTATCGGATGCTGTGACCCAAACTTTGGCTGCACCTAGAAGCCATAATCCCAATTTCTTTTTGCACTGTTCAACCCTGTCATTGTTAGATATCAGGATGTAGTTTAGGAACATTGCTGTTAATTTGGGTGGTTAATTGAGTTGATTGATTGAGAAAATAATCTTCGACTCCGTGGTGTGTCCATTCTTCAATCAGGAGCACCAAATTCAGAACCTCTTTACAGCTATATAAATAGCCCCCGAATTTAGAGGGTGGAGTCAGCTATTCGACTCCACCCCTAGCCCTCTTTCCCAGGGGGGTGTTCCTCTCTTGAAATTGGCTCTACAGCTTTGTGCTACCTATTTCTGAGGAACAAGAAATGCAGGACGCTGCTCTGATCTGGATCTGTGATGTCACAGCACTCTGAAGATCTGAACGGCTCGCTTGTTGATTCCTAGACACCACCCAAACAATAACAGGGTGGTTTTATATCAAAATTTCATTTTTTTCTCAGACTTTAAACATTCAAATGAATGGCATCAAGGAAAAAATAATATTTTTTCACATTATATGACCTCTGTATCAATGCTTCATTGTGTGTGTCAGTTTTCTAAACAAACAACATTGTACCACTGTTCATGTGACCATACTAATTTACATGAGACTAAGTGAAATGCTTCAGGTGACTGAGCCTGTTTTCCTTTTTAAAGAAAAGTTTTTTCCGTGTAAAACTTTCAAATTATATACAAGAACTGTCATCACACACTGTACAGTACTAGCTGAGTGGTAAACATCCGCCAACAGGATCCACTCAATCACGCATTAGCCAAGCTAAAAGTATCACAGAATGCATGAACACTGATGACACCAAGCTCTTGCAGACGCCGTTGCTAAGGAAACCCAAACATAGAGACACAAACACACATGTTGCACATGAAAGGAATGCTAGAAAAGGGACGCTCTGATCCCATAAAAGGTGTCTTTGTGATGTAAGAAGGCCCTACTCTCTGCTCAGTTATAGTTTCCGGGTAATTATCACTGTCCACCTGGGAGATGGGGACAGTGATGTTAGCGTAATGATACACTGTAAAGGACGGAAAAGACCAGGGACACTAAGAAAAAAAAAGAAAAGAAAGCTTTGCATTTAGGGTTTATTTGTCTCCAAACACAAGTATGTGGAAGGAGAGTTTGAGAATGAGGAGATGACTAAGTGCAGCTCTTCATAAGTGAACCTAGTTTAGTCCCACGGGACTGGAAAGTTCCTCAGCCAGGACCACTTGTATACAGTAGGATGAACCAAATCTTGTTCAGAGAAATATGTAGTCGACTTTTCCGATTCAATTTCATTATTCCACCTGCAATTACTTGCCCAATTTGGGGATATAGCATGCCTTGATTAAAATGGACACTATTTAATAACCCTGGCCGCTCGGAAAGGAACGCACCTTGAAGATGGAATAATTAAAGCAGCAGGGAGATTCATATCACTTCTCTTTAACTCACTCCCTGCAAATTGGTTATGCCCTGAAGAGAGAGCAGAGTGCAGCAGTGCAGGAGGAAAGCACAAAATGTGGGGAGAAAAAAATAAATGTTGAGTGAAAGAGCAAGCGATGGACAGATTTGATGGACAAGTAGAAGGGTTGGGGGGAAAAATCGGTGGATACATGAAGGAGAGACACCAAGACGGTTTGAAGAATGCAGAAATGGAGAGCAGGTGCTGATCTGGTATTGATTCGGCCAATCTGAAGCCTGAAACTCCTGTTTAACACCCCTGACACTTGAAAAAGCACTGCCTGTGTTGTGAAGGGGCAACGAGCTGGAGAATCTGGGCGGGTTTGTAGGGTTGACTTTGCCTGCGTCCAGTGGTGCCCCCCCAAGGGGACGACTATTTAAAGAAAGGAACTGACAGAAGTGTCCCTCTCTACTCTCACCAAGAAATGAGGGGAGAGAAGTGGAGCAGGACACTTCTAGTGTCCTCCATGCAAACACACACGCACACGCGCGCACACACACACGCACACACGTGCACGCACGCACGCACACACACACACACACACATACACACACTCTGACTGTATTCAAGCAGTATCTGAAGCTCTCATTTGCTTCTTAGGGGCACTTAGATTTCAGACACAACGGCATGGACATGTTCTTACCTCAGCTTAATCATATCCCGTGGGTTTGAGGTCATAAGCCAAAACACAAGTGTGGGAGTTTTATGCTTCCTGTCACCAGGTTTGATAAAACCGAAAGGGCTTTTAACGAGAATTTTGCATTCACACATTATCAGGCAACCCTGGCCTCTGAAGCAGACGACCAAATTACTTATTTTCCCTGATTCTAAAAGCACGTCAGCATGGGGGGGAGTGATTGCGTGTGAGTGCATGAGTGGGGAAAGTGGCATGGCGTTGTGCGCGCGCATGCGTGCTGCTGTAACAAGCACCGGCGTGCACCCTCACCTAGCGAGAGTGCCATGGCTCGTTAGGCTGGCAGGGATGATAGGACCTGGCATCTATTTACTGCAGCCACGCAAACACACAGGCACACACAAACGGCCCACTTCGGCCAACGGGATCACCTCTAGCCATTTTATGACTCTCTCGCTTTGACTCTTTTCCTTTCATTACACCACCCCCCTCCAGCCCCCTTCTCATATCCTCCTCCTCTCTCGGAGCCTCCACTCCAGTCTGAACAGATTAGCGTCATACCTGGCTACCAGGTTGGAACATGGAGGAGGTGTACAATGGCATTTATATAAATATACTGTACTCTTGGCAAGATGGTCTTATATACATGAATAAAATATAGATTTAAAACTATTAAATGATGTACAGGCTGGATTCAACATAAAATCTCAACAACATTACAACCTGAATGGATGGTATATAATATGGGCTCCTAAAGAGCTATCTTGGTATTTTCTAGCTGGAAATACATATAAACTCAGGATATAAACTCAGGTAAGATGGCTGAGTTTATATCCAATAAACTCAGCTATCTAACCTGCTACTGGTATCATTTAGCAAGGCTTCCATCTAAGTGCAGAACAACTACTACACTAATAAAGATGGGAGACGGCCCCACAAACAAATCATATCCTGTTGGGAAGCTGTGGGTTCCTGCTGAATCAGAAAGGTGGGATAATAGAAGGGAATTTGGAAGTCTATGATTATTGGTACCGTGAAAGAGTGGTTATAGAAATAAATAAAAGGAACAATGGCCTTGTTGGGTGATATATATTTCAAAATGGCCAGAAAGTCCCAAATTTAGTTGGGTTGCATTCCCTGTGTGTAACGTGTAACATTCAACAATAAGGTTTCGTTATGATTTTGGAAGAACTAAGTTCTAAACAATACACCTTTTGTAAGCACGTTTTTTTTAGTTAGGCCATTAGTACGACGTTCATCTGTGTGCTTCCAGCAGTAAAACTTCCAAGAGAATGCCCACATCATAACTTAAGACCCATTTAAATTGTATATGTGGTGTTTAGCCTACTTTAAGCATTTCACAAGGGCTTTTGGAGCTCTTTCTGGAAGCGATCCAAATGAACAAAGCAGGGTGAAAGAATACTGTCGAAGGATGTTGAAGGGAGGGAGATCACACGTTGATTCCCTGGAATCCAGCAGATCAGCGATGTCTAGGTCAGCACATTTGAAGTCAAAATCACTCTTAAATGGGTCCTCAGACACCCTCAAATAAAGCTGACAGACAGCTCTGACCTTTCCCAAACTATACTGTCTGTACTGAAAAGAAGGTGAGTGCGTGGGTGAGGAGATGGAACACAGCACTGCCAAGGCTAAAACTGCTAATTGAAACTTTTCAACTATTTTCTTAAAGCATGTGAGCCGAACCCTATGATTAAATGAATCATCTCGGTATAGACTCGTCCTTTTTCAGCAACACCTCATCCAACTTAAGTTTTTTTGTGTTTATATTCAAGTCTAGGTTGCTGCGAAAGCAAAGGCAGAAAAGATGGGAGTTTAGGTTAGTTTTTTTTTCATACTCCTGCATCATGCAATTAAATTTAATGACATGACCGCTTGTCTGAATCGTTTGAAGTAGTTTTTGCCGGCGAATGCAGGAGCAGGAGAGGGCCAAGGTTGAAGGCCTGAGATGTCATCTCTAGCTTCGTGTTACATGATTTAATGACCCCCAGCTTGTTAATTCAATCACTCCAAAGAGTCCGTAATTCGACCGAGACATGAAGCAGTAGTGAAAATGAGGAAGGGAACGTCTGAAGATGAGAGCAGCGATCAAGTTTTTGAAAAGTTTTTTCTTTACATTAAACCCAAGTGTCTGTCAGAGCCCATCTGTGCAAACCCAGATACTTTCAAACTGGGTAGTAAACTGTTTTAATTTTCATATATATATATATATATATACATACACTGGTATTTTTGAAAAAAGACAAAAAAGGAGATGCTCAGTTGGTTTCTATAAGCCTCAACCTGTGTAATTAGGTGCATGAGTTATGTGTTTATGCATGACATCCGTTGGCTGGGAAATGTGTGTCAAGCGAGCAGGTGGGGCGGTCATCAATGAAGACAATTAAACACCTCGGAGGCACTCAGCCAAATCTTCCCTCTGTCCCTTGCCTCTCTGTACCCCCGCCCCCCGCCCTCCCTCTACAGGCTCTGACAGATGATAATTCAGAGGGAGTAGAAGGGGTCACGGCCTGACAGGGAAGGGCACCGTCAGCCGTGATAACCATCGCCGGACACAGACAGTCAACAACAAGTTGGCAGCTGAAAACAGCAACAGACGTATAAAAAAAAAAAAAGGAGAACTTTTCAAAGGCAACCGCGCACACGGACGTGCCTTTTAACCTCGTGTGCGACTGCGCTCTTTGACTGTGGCTGCGCTGGCGACGATGCTGAATCGGCGGTTTTGGGTGAAGGGTGCCGTGGGTACACTCTGTACTTGGGTTGAAGCGCGCTGCTTACTCATCCTAACTTGACTCCCCGGTGTATGCAAAGATACACAAACACAGTGAGGCGAGGCAGAAATGGATCGCCAGGCGGTCCCTCGTCGAGGTCAAAGGAGCTCTCAGTGTTATCTCAAACATCGGCTAATTACAATGAGTTGATATTGTACCCTCTGTATTCGCTGGAATATTCTAGAAGGACAAAAATACTTCTGTAACTTGCACATCCTCAAAGGAGGGATTAGCTATAGTCCCAAACTACAGAGGGGAAAAAAAAGTCAGTGTCATAAATGGGGATCGCCTGTCAGCCCAGCTAATTATCTGCAGTGAAAAGAGCAAGCTTCATTTCCCAGACTTACGTCGAGGGGAATCATTTGTGGCGACCTCATCCGCGACTTTATGAAAAGAAACATTACATTCATGATATTACCAACCCCCGCGCACCCCTCTACACCCTCCAGTTCTTTCGAGCTCTCTTCAGTGTGGCTCTCATTTTGACGGCTAATTCCGGTGTTTTTCATTTCAGAGGCATGAGCTTAATTGTAATGCATATTAGCATATTACAAGGGGGTATCCGTGGCAGCAGCCCACACGCGTCACACAGACTTGTGGGATAAAACATGTAAGCTCTCACAACCCCACAGTCACAGCCACAGTCAACTGCATGAGCAGTCTGCTGAGTGATAGCTTCTACACAGCTTTCCACGTATTAGCGCTTCTTTAATACGCTGCTGCTGTTATCTTGTTCCTTTAACATTCCTGGAAAAAAGGTGAATGGCAGTGAACTCCAACTTAAATCTAAGTTGAGAGTAAAAGAAGCACGGCAAGGTCAGAGCCGGGGCAGTCACATGGTCGATGCTAACGTGATTAGCGACGTGCTAGTGTTGAACCCGGGGCTACGCCGGCTCTGGCGAGGGTGCTAGTTATGGGCTCCTCTTCCCATCATAGCTGGTGAATGCAGGAGCAGACATGTGCAGGTTGATGCGGAGCTTCCCATAGACCATAATCCATTTAAGACTGTAAACCTGGAGGAGGGGAAGACATTTACTGTCAGGCAGCACTTGCCACAGCAGGTATATCATCTCCCTGTCAGCAACGCACACACTCCCCGCTTGAAATCTCGACAGTCACACAGATCTGCTAGCATCATTACCTTCACAACTCTGCCTTTAATCAACTGTGATTACATGTCTGTTGCTGCCTACAAACATTTTTTTTAAGTTTTTCACATAGTTTCACTCATACTCTTTATATGGTCTGGGCTTGAAATGACAGGCAAAACCGTTCAATTTATTTCAGGCCACTGCACAGAACATATCTTACTTGACTTTGTCTTTTAGATTTTCATGCAAACCAGTGACGATTTAATTAGATCTCATTAGATGTCTCATGCAAAAAATAGACCTAAAATTTCAGAAAACCACTGTGTTGGTGTGTATGTGGAGGTAATGTGCCAATACCTCTTGTTTCTTTCCATCTTTTAGCCATATAAGGAAGTTTTTAATTAAATTTATGCCTTTTTAAATTAAGCATTCACTTTTACATGGACACAAACCTCCATAGTACTTTTGTTGTATGCCAATAGCTCTGACAGTTTAGTTTATTTCCATTGGTTTTATGCAAAAGGAATAACACTACAGTTAGGTTGAACAGCAGCCAACTTGTTTAATTTTATTTAGTTTCTAGCACGGACATGAGTGGCCAGTCGGGGGTTTTGGAAGAATTATTGGTCGGCAACATAACAGTTGGAATGGTGTTCCATTCGGAAATCGAGAAAAAAGGCTTCTGGACAATAACCGGGCCCGTTAATCTGCCTTTACGTTCTCCACTTCCAACTGAGTTCCATCAGGATTACAATACACCGGGTGGATGCTACCTTCAGAAGCAATTGCCCCCTCCCAACTTGTTAAAGGTAGATGAGATCACAGTTTGATATCACAAGTTTGTTTTTTACTCACAGTCACAAAACAGCAATTAAAAGTGTTTTGAAAACAAGAAAACAGATGGCATAAAGATGCTTTCATGGCCTGAAAGGCTGAGTTGCGTCAAGCAAAAAGGTTTGAAGTGTGATGGGGCCAACTGTGTATTCTCCAAATAGCGTGAGGCTACCAATAAGCCGAGATGCACCAAATGTGGGTGGAGAAGTTTTAGATGTGGCAGAAGGCGATATATACTGGGGCAGAGAGTGTGTTTTCTCCTTGCTAACATTCGTATGCACAAAGAAACACACTCTCATAAGCAAACCCCAACTCTCACATGGTCATTTTTTTCTCCTAGACCATAACTTCTTTTATTGGAGAGGAGCTGTCCAGCACCAACTGCTTTCGATAATAATCTGCAATGGCCCCTTGAGCAGGTGCGATGGCCTGGCCTTCAGATCCACCATCCTTGCTCTCACAGGACACCCAATTAGCTCACAAACACATAGACCTATTGAGGTTTATTTGCTTCGACGGGAGAAATCATATCCTTTATGTTTTTTTTTTTCTTTGGCCCTTCTTAACCAGACGACACATCATTTTTAGGTCAACCCGTGTACAGCAGCCCTTAGACATTCAAGGCTGTCTGCAATGTCTAGACTGATATTTCTCCTAATACCAGCTGTAAAACAACCCCCGCATTGTACCTGTTTGAAAAGGAGAGTCGGCAAAAGTGTACTGAAGTATTGACGGAGAAATTAGGTTTATGCACAATGTTGTGAATGTTTATTTTCTACAGCATTGTGTTGATTGCTGGATTGATTTTTTTTTTCTTCTTGGGTACAGTGCTTGACGATCAGAATAATGAGTGATGACTATACTTGGAGAACTTACAGCAGATGGATTAAAGCCAGAAAGTCTTCTGAGACAGACCATTATGTTATTGGTATAAAGCATATATTTACTTGCTGCTTTTTATAAAATGTCTCGCTGATATTTATTGGTGACTCATTAAGATCAGCCAGTCCTTAAAATGGTGTCGCACAGACATACACAAACTTCTTTGTGCCATAATTATCTAAAAGTTTCTTACATTGCTTCGAATCTCATGGCAACCTAACACCGCACACAGAGTTATTAGTCTATTATTATCTGCAGAAGTGGCTGCACCGCCCACCCGCACCCTCACCCTCACCCCAGTCCTCCCTACACCACTGTCATCATAGATGACTGGCTTCTAATTGGATACAGAGGAAGCCGCATGCATGTTTCTCATGCTGTGAATGGCCATCAAGTCCCGAGAATCAAATTTTCAATTAAATAAGCCCCAAAATGCCAGAACTAACATTTCTTGGGGAGCAGGCAAGCTGATTACTCTGCGAATCATATTGGGGCTTTTGCATAAACAGATTACGCGGGATGACTGAGGAGAAGCAGCGGCGGAGGGGGGTCTGGGTGGGGTGTGGACAGATCTGAGGCGAGAGAAGTTTGCGAAACAAAGAAGGACCCTCTCGTCTCCGTCTCTCTGCGCACCAGACAGTTGGCATTTCCTTTTTTTTTGTGTTTTTCATTTCAACTCACATTGGCTAAAAAGAAATGGGAAAAAAAATAGTATGCAAACACACACAGAGGCACTCACATGCATATATACACAGACACAGTGGGGGAAACTGGAGAAAACAGAAAGTAAGGCAGCTGTGAAAACATTTCTTCTCGGTATCAGAAGAGACTTGAGAGGAAATATGGTGCAATTTTTTACAGCTCTCTGCCTGTCAGGGTGAGTAAAGAGAGCCCTGTCCAGCAGACCTTTACAGTCCACACACGCATCAACACACTCGCATCACACTGGCGTCTCAGTAGGCTGTGAACATTTGCCTTTTGCCTGATTTGAAGCAACTCGCTGTAGATTACTCTGACATTCCTGATGCTTATTTCTTTTCTTTTTTCTTAGGGGAGCAAGTTAGTTTGTGGCCTCATTTTCACTCAAATTTAAACATTTGATTTAATCTTTGAAATGGTAGGAAACACTGACACTTATTGATGCTTATTTCGGTTCCAGACATATCTCATATACGCCATTCCACATGTTTCATTTACCTTAAAAGGGACATAATGGGAGAGAAAAAAAATTATGAACAAAGGACTTTTGCAATCTCCCTTAAAAGCATCACATTTACTCTTGTTTGGTCTATTTCTCACTTTTATTTTCTTTCATTAATTTCTTAAGTTGCATCTGCCATGATGTTCACTGTAGGCGAACTAAGGCGATACGCAGCGGCCACAAGAATCAACATTAATGGTAGTCCAGAGGCGTAGTTGTTTTGGGTTGTTCTTGGGGGTGAGGTTAAGTGACTCCACCCCCAAAAACTCAGCTCTTACAGAACAGAATTGTTAACGCATGGCTAAAAGGGTGCTTTTATACTGTACCACTGTGGCATTTTGGCCCAAAACATGTCAAGGGCATGTCATTACTTTTTACATAAGGGTACATGTCTCCTTTAAATACATGTAGGTTTTATTCTGGCTCCGCTCTTTACATCAGTTTCAGACACTATTTAAATGAAACACATTTTAGCAGCATTAATTACATTCTCTTGAGCATCTATCCTGACGGAGGCATTGCATTTTATTAGCGTAAGGGCTTTCCGGACCGTAATCATGTATTCTTTGTTTCTCATTATTCTCTGCCTTGCTCAGAAAATCTGCACCTCTGATTAAACTGACACCATCTCCTGATGAACATACAAAGACACGCATCCACTCGCAAGAAAAGGGAAGTCTGCCCCTCGGGGTTACATAACACCTAGCAGAGAAAGAAACTGTGCACGGCCACATGCACACTCTTTGTCTCATCATCACCTCTGCCTGAGGATAAACTCTCCGGCTCGCAGAATTTCTATCGAAGCTCTGAAACTACCAAAGGAGCTTGCTGCTTTTATTGTCGCAGTTCTCTGCAAAAATCTGTTTATCCGCAACATAGACTTTCACCCCTCCGACTCTTTGAAGCCCACCCCACCCCAGCCCCTCCTCTGACGCTTTAGAAACAAATTGCTTTGTCCTCACGCAGAGTTCAGCCAAAGAACACAAGTGTTGACAGCTATGGTCTTTTCAAGAGGAGAGGAGGATTACTGCATGTTTGTATTGAGGTGGATTAAGACTTTGACGCTAATGAAAGGACCTGGCAGGAGCATTTCTGAAATTGGTCAGCAAGTCTTAAGCTCAGATAATGCGCGTAAGAGCAAAATCAAATCAACAAAAGCCAGAGTAGTAGTAGTAATAATAATAATAATAATAATATAATATCAACAACGAGGAGGGGGGGAAAGTGGAAACAATCAAGAAATGTCTGGAAAATACAATTTTCAGCGCAAAAGCATCTGTTCCTATTGCTTATAATCTTCAGTTGCTTTTGATTAAGATTAAACTTCACTCAAGCCCTGTGTTGTTAAAGCAGGCCAGCCTGTTGTTTTTTTTTTTTCCCCATATAAAGATGAGTGATTTGTGCAGAGATTTGAGATAGCAGAACGAGGTGAGATGTATGCATATGCGTCCATGTGTCCCTGCCTACTCTACAATCACTCAGAGATTAAGACGATTTATGCTGCCTTGGTTTAACTTCAGATTCACAACATATGAGGTGATGGAGTCATCGTTCATGTCTCAGTCACTCCCCCCCGCTTCTCTTGCTGCCAGTGAATTCCAGATACAGACATCCTACTACATCTAAGTTTGGATTTTTATTAAAATTCTACCATATATGGTATTTTATCAGCTGTTTTCAGCATACAATAAAAGTTGATACACATACAGCAAGTTTCCTTTTGAAACACATACTGTATATGAACATTTCTTTTTTACTTTATTCATACTCTGCCAACTCACAGCTGAAGTCATCTCAAGGCACTTCACGCAGGACACAAGTTCAATACTGTCAAATCTAATTCAATACAATTACATGTAATTAAATTAATGAAATTAATTGCGATAGAGTCCAGATTCAAAACTCATGTCAAGTTGAATGAACCCTTAGCTGATATATTTTTACTGTTGTGCAATCCCCCATCCTGAGCATGAGGTGATAGTGTAGAATTAACATCAATATGTTACTTTAATCTCCAAAGATTCAAATCTCTTTAGTTTTGACCAAGATTAGTATGCTCTCAACTTATAGAGGTAAATATATTCAAAATATTGTGGCTTTTATGACTTAAAATGATTGAGGATTATAAATCCTTGAAGAAAAAAAGATTAGTGTTCTTCTTTAATCGATTCTATCATCTAATGTGCGTAAAGCCGAATAATCCAGTCACTTTTAATATGAATATTAAAGCGGACATATGATGAAAAACATAGTTTGGTGGCTGAAGTATTTTTTTTTAATCCACAAGACATGTACATGTACATTGGCATTGACGTAGTTGTAATTTTTAATAGATGGAGCATAATATTTAGAGTTTTTGGGGCCAAAGGACCTGGGCGTGGATTGTGTGAGTGTTTCACAGTCTACAATGAGACAACTGCCCTTTAGTCCAAGAAAGACTTCATCACAACTGCTTGAACATTACTAGATAATGACTGCGAGTTGTTGCCTTGCTCAGTGTCTGAACCCAATCTGTCACTTCCAGAAGAATTTCAAATCCAAGCAGTACGCTGTGTGTGGGAGGCAGGCAAAACAGCTCTCCTCTGCATCACCCAGCCCCTTCTCGCACACAGAGAGGAATACAGAAGCCCAGTGCGACCGGAAACCACTGAAAATGATCCAAACTGAGCCCGATTTTATTTATCTTTCTCATTTTTTCCACCTGCAGCTCCTTCCTGTTTGTGTTCACTGTTTCTTGATGTGCTTGAGGTAAGCTTCTTCCCAGTAGCCTTCCTCCAAACCCCTCACAGTGAGTTCCAGGCTATATACAGCAGCCAAATACTGATCTCAGGGCATTCACTCAAAGGAGATAAAGAGAGATTTTTACATGTGTTTAAATCTGGTCCAGGACATATGTATTGACTTGTGTGCTTGTGAGCGTCTGCGTGTATGTGTGTGTTGCGTTTGCAGGCATTGTGAGTGGATTTGCTGGCACATCATCTGGATTAGGATGCTTTGTTTTGTCAGTTCATCAGCGGCGGGGGCGCTTGCAACGGGTGGCGGTGGAGGGGACAGTCTTTTGTCATCATGTCAATCTCTTTTGCTTCTCTCCTCACGCCTCAGAAAACTTATAGGGTTGTTTGAGGCTGAGACAATTCGAAAAGAGCTAAAGAAAAAAAAAAAGAAATTGGCAAAGAAATGAAAGAACAGAAAATACAGAGGCAAAAAATGATAAGGAAGTTGCGCGGCTAGAAAAGCTGTTCTTTTAATCAGCTCTTCATATCTCTACTTGCTAGTTTTCTCGATTTATAACCAATCCTGTGTGACCCACAGGATCTTTTCCAAAGTCACTGCCTGAGGGTTACTTTGAGCTACAGACAAGATAAATGCTATGGTTTTAGCCTTCAAGGTAGCCATTAGTCTGCTGGTGGGACTGCAAACAAAGGGGCAGGAAACAGACAACGAATCACACACTTTGCCACAAGTGCACAAAAACAGGTGTGCCCCCATTGTGTTTGTTCAAAGGGTTAATCTTTTGAAAGCCTTCGGGGGAAAGAAAAACAACTCACCTGACTGTCCCACATCAAATCCCCACCAAATTTACCTCCATTGTTTGGTTTCAGTGTCACGTTACTTTGCTCCGATTGTGTCCACTGATGTGTTCTGGCTCTTGGGTGCTTTTCTATTGTGGTTTAAATGGAGGCTTTTGGCTGCCACTTTGGCTTTTCCTCATCCTTCACAGGAAGTCATGCTTGTAGGCCTGCAGTCATCAGAGCCGTGCATAGCGGAGATGCTGCTTTGTGAGGTGATTGCGGTATTCACAGGCTTGAAAAGACAGCTGCCACGGTGACTGGCTCACAAAGAGGGGATAATTAATTTCTGTTCCTTGTTTTGTGACCTCGAGGTGAAAAAAGACGAGCACACCCACACCTGGAGGAAAGGGTGGGGATCTGGATGCATGCCTTCTCGCCTCCACAACCAGGTGGAGCGAAATTACAAGCAACAAAGGGCCGCGGATGCCATGCTCCTTGATAGAAGCAGACTGTGAAATTTGTCAAGGTTTGCGGTCAAGCTGACGCAGGTCTTCCATTACCGGATAAAAATGCATATTCAACCCTGTAGGAGGAGGTAATGGTGCATGGTTCCCTGAAAGGTTTCCTGCTCTGGCAACCTGACAGGGAAAGTTAATTTCAAGTAACATTTTTGCTTTACAGATAGCACAAGAAATAAAAAAAGAGACTGAGAACACAGCTAAATCTATGAGAAGAAAGAGGAAACATACCAATGTGGCTTTCTTTGGTAGAAATTAAAAGTGCAAAGGGACTTTTCTTTACTGCAGGTGCTTCATGTGACGGAATAACAGCCGAGAGTCCAACAGTGAAAACGGCAAAGCCCTTTAAACGAGCCAACAATGCATAAGAAAGCAGGTCTCCGCTCACAAGAGGAAAGCATGCAAAGTGCAAATATTAGCAGCGCACACCCATTCATACATACACAATTTCCTTCCCTTCCCAACGCAAATGCACGTACAAGCCAAAGCAATACCGCGACTTGAAGCGTTTGTATTAAGGAGGTTGAGCTCTCGGGCTTTTATAAAATATGCATGGCGCTAATGCCAGCCGTTATGTGAATTTCTTGCCTCGCAATCGCAAGGGAAATTGGTTCGATGGTCTAAATGGACAGGCCTTTGTAAGAGGTCTTTCAAAAGGCACATTAAGTTGCTTGTAACCATGGGATTCTTTTAGAGTAAAAGATAAAGTAACAAGCATCTTTTCCCCTCTAGAATAGAAAAATATACCATATATATCATATGAACTTTAGGAGGTGTTTTTTTTTCTTTTGTTATGTTATGATACCGACTATTTGTGTCTTTCAGAGTCACTTGAAAAATGCAACAAGACAGAAAATAATGAAATTCCTGTTACCGTAGCAGACCTCGGGAGGATATTGTCCCTCCAGGACGGTGCGTGTCCAGGTACAGCTATTGAGGTATTTGCTGTTAGTTCTTGTGTGTCAAGGCCTTTTGTAAGTAGAGGTCTGTGCAGAGTCTGTTATGAAACCCTCAAGCAGCGCCAGGGTCAAAGGTCACATACAGAGACCCTAAAGGAGACTCTGAACAGGTCCAGAAAATCTTTTGTGTCAGTTCTTCGCTTCCATCTTTCCTTTACTCCCCTGTCTTCCCCCCTTTCCACCCTCCCTCCCGTTGCAGCATATGAGACACATTAAACTTTGTCCTCAAAGAGAGAAGGCGAGAGAAGGAGCGAGGGAGAACACCAGAGGATAATCCCCCTTTCTTCATTGTTACATGCTTTCATCTATTTTTATAAGACGAGGAATGGGAGAGTGGAGGGGGTAAGGAGAAGAAGGGAGGCAAAAATAAGCTTTGGTAGGCTGCGGTAGTTTTGTTGCACCGCTGAGACCATGATGTATCCAGTCTTGGGTTCAATTACATGTGTGGGAAAGATCTGTTTTTGTAAAACACTGATAATTAGTCTATAAGCATTTTATTAGTGTTTAATAACAAAATATAACTCTAAACACCTTTATCAAATGGTTTTCCAGTCCTTCATGATCAATCAGAACTCCATCTTACTTCTTAGAAACTTATACTGCATTATTTTGTTCGGCAAACACTTCCTGTCCAGGTCCATCCACACACTTCCCAAAAAACTTTACATTAACCTAATAATGTCAGAGCAACAATTATAACAGCAAGTATTACTTAAATGTCAATATATTTGGGATCGTTGTTAGCTTTAAGGTCAGGGCAAAGGATAGAGCACTATCATTAGTGTAATAAAAGCTTCTGAGCAAATGTTTACCCATCAAAACCCAAAGATGGATCTCAAAGTCTTGAAAAACTGAAAGTTGGAAAGTCAAGCAGAGGAACGCAACTTTGCGGAAGCACAGCTCGAGCTGAGATACATTTTTTTACATTACTGGAAGAGCAATAAACAATGTTAGTTGAATGTTAGCCATTTTTATGAGGGGGTGGAGTCTTTCCACATCAATGTGTTGAACAATGTTGCCCTTTAAAGGATTTTTTTTTACCGAATAGTTAAATCAGTTTTTGATTCTGGAAATTAAGAAAATCTTCTTGATGGGAATACAACACTTTGAGCTCATTCATTGTGAAAGTACTCACTGATGTCAGTAGGAGTGGACACAACAGTAACTTCCTCAAAAACTATGTCTGGACAAGGACATACCTGTCACCCACACCCTTACCCAGGCCATTCTCCCATTCACCCTCCCAAACTCTCTACGTAACGCCGGTAACAAATATACCTGCGTTCCAACAGATTTATGGTATTTAGAATCTCTGACTCATCAAGTTGGCCGTATTTAAGACAAACATGAAGTCAAATTCCTAAATAATGTCACCTAATTGCTATCAATTAGTGGTAGCCGCCGCCACTGCTGGCACAGTCAGGAGTTCCCTGACAAAAATCCTTTCCCAGAAGAAATACCAGTCTGCAGCCTCCTGGAGACGGGGAACACAAGCTGTTTTGTAAATTCTAGAAATAGACACTTGTGGGGAAACCCAGAAACACAACAAAAAAGGCTTTTATGTATGAGGGTTTCATTGGGGTCTGTGATAGACTGACGACCTTTCTTGGCTGCATCCAGACTCCTGCTGGTCACTGTCACAGAAGGCACACATGTACAGCATGAAAAATATCCAAATAACTTATAACATGCTTGATGCTTCAGTGACTTTCACCGATAAAAAAATGTATATTTCTATCTTAAAGGTCAAAAAAGCTGTCACTGCTCATGTTATAGGTGTAACTCTAAAGCACATAATTCTACGTGGGCATTTCTCACAAATCAGATCCCACTTATGAACATTGTCTTGCATGAAGGCCGGATCTTGTTTCAGCTATTTAGTTTTATTCATTCATTATTCAGTTTTATTCTCGTTTAACTGTTTTCAGTGATAATTAGCACAGAATTCCTCAGGTGCAAGTTTTAAGATGTGATGATGGAAATGCATTCCTGCAGTTAGCAGCTTTATTACGCTCCAATTTGTATCAGTGTCTTAATAGTGCGCTATGACAAGGGGGTAGTGACACACTATGTTTGCACATAAAGTATAGTATGTTTAGCAAATACATGAATAAATGCATGAGCAGCTTGTTCTTGGTGTTGGCCAACCGAATGTGTGAACACCTGAATGTGTTTTTCTGGGTTTTGTTTGGATATTTTTTTTCCTCTCAACAAATTTCCTGAAGTGAGAAAAATAATTCTTTGTCTCTCAGTGCTGCGCTCAGATATTCTAGTTGTGTGAAGTCGTCATGCCGAAGCATATGCACATCCAGCCACACACATGTCCCTTGCAGACGGCTTATTTGTCGGCCCACAATCAGATAAATGGATAAACCCTTGCAGTCTGCTCGTAGGATTATTGGCATTCCTTTCAGCAAGCCCTTTCCGTGCAGTGGACCTCACACTGGGAAAGACACCGTACCCACTGTGTCCCAGTGGTGCGCACCTGATGTTTCAACATGCACCAGCAAATGTGATTTTCCTATTTCTCACAACTTACTCAGCTTGTCACAGCCGTGCATGGAATCCTAACTGGATTCTGTTGCAAAAGAGGAAAGTTAATGAGAGAAGGATGACCAGGAGGGGTCGGGGCAGGAGATGAGTGAAAATAAGCTGAAGACAGACTGCCGAGAGAAGAGAAGACAGAGCAGAAGAAGGGAAGAGGGAGGGGGGAGAGGGACTTTGGCTGAGTGCCCTGAAGGTGTTTAATTGTCCTCATTGAAGACCATCCCGCTGGTTCCCTGTCAAACACCTCCCCTGATATGCATTCCCCAGTCATAGGGGGATGAGATCGTAGGAGAGGGTGCAAAAAAAAAAGTGGTCCGGAGCCTTGCGTATTAGCTGGAGTCAAAGGAAGTGATTTTATTTTTTATGTAACTAATGCCCGTGCCATTTGGAAACAAGCCAAATTGCAAGTCATCGCTTCGTTGCACTTAAAAAGGAACCAAATGCACATGGTGGCATGTATGACTGTATGCCCCTCATTGAAAATACAGTCATGTCTCTGCAGTGCCACCAAAAAGCACTCTTCTCTCTTTCGGTCTTTCATATAAATGCTGGTTTCCACTTCTGCGACGGTTCATCTGGACCGTAAAAGACAATGTAGAAATGCAACCGACATCCATCACTGAAGCAAAAGATCAACAACTGTGTTTCATCTGAAACAATCACTAGCGTTTTTACATGACTGTGGCTTTTATTGCCACCGCTCCACAGTGACATTTTTAAAACACATTAGCTGTCTTTCTCTATTATCTACGCTATCTGCTCGGTTTCCAGTGCAATAGAAGAGCATTTCTCTCTCCTTTCCCAACGCCCATGGTGGTTCTGCCATGCTTTGTTCAGTGTTTGTTAGCTAGCTTGATGACTTCTGTAATCTCTATCAAGTGTGTTTTAAAAGCTTCAAGTCATATGTCTTTCCTTCGGGAGAGATGGGTTTGTACTTCACAGCCTTTTCCACCGGTACAGAACGTACCGAGCCAATCACGACAGGGGAGGCGGCGGGCTTCATGTGATGACTCATAGGGCCCAAGAGCAAGTAGTCAAAACAATCAATATGTCAAGTTTTTCACTGCAAAACTGACACTCAGTGCTCTTATAATCAGAAATGATGCGCATGTCTTTGTTTGTTGCAGCAATATACAGAATTCACTCTGGCTGTCGTGAATATGTCTAATCTGATGCAAAAAGAGCGGATAATATGATCACATGTAGCATGTAATCTTAGAAATACGCAATGAGTAAGCGTTATGGCGATCCAATGGCTTGTTACTAATAATAACCCTAAAGACATTTACATTTAAATCATTGTGTTGCCACTAAGATTTGTTTCCTTGCTGTGATCCAAATCCCTAGCTTGTGAAATGCAGGATTAAATAATGAGGCTATGTCAATGGAAGACAAAAAGAAACTTTCCACAGTAAAGATTTTCGTATATATCTTTAAATTGGACATTTTCTGCATTATGAACAAAATCCTTTTCATTTCTATTGGGTGATGTGATGTGGAATAGCTGAGATAGCTGGAGTCCCATCTCAAACCCCCCTAACTGCTCAGTATTATACCAATATAACGTGAATAACACCACTTGATGTGACTGAGATGACAGCTATGTGGTGAACTTTGGTTTCATGGGAAGCATAAATAAGCACTCAATATTCCCCCCACAGAATGCTCGGATACATACTCCTCCGGCTTCGTTTTGTAAATGTAGTGTGTTATGGGGTTCAGATTGAACTTGTGGGACTTCGCCGAGCCCGAGTGAGGACACAGAGAAGAAGATGCGACTGTGGATGTGCCACTGGGGTATGATTTGAATACCTGCCTGCTCCGACTGAGAGGTGATCAATCACCTCTGCGTCAACGGCCCCTCCCTGCTAGCGACTTCTCCACACAAAAAACTCCATCTTTCACTGTGTTTTTTTTTCATTTCTTTTTTTTAAAACTCTCTATTTCTTTCCTTCTATATTAAGTTTTCTCCATCTCCTGGTTTCTTCCCTGTCTCCCATCCTTCGCTCCATTTCCTGGGCTCCCGTGCAGAGAGTTACTCATTCACTCTGTTTCTTCAAGCTTTTACGTTCCCCTCAGTGCCTTCGCTCATATCATCTCACCAGGTTCTCTTGTTCTGTCTATCTCCCTTGCTGTCGCCTTGCCTGAGGATATCGCAAAAAGAAATAAGGGGCGAGGGTGTAAGGGGACAGATGGAAATAAATGAGAGACACACGGCGCAACTGCAGGCACACGCAGAATACAAACCCTGCTGCAAAATGTGCCGGCATCCAAACCTCTTATAGCAGGAACAGTCTCTCCTCCTGTGCACTGCTTTTCATTTCCAGGTTGAGAATGAAAGGATTTACCTCCTGACTGCATATATTGTAAACCACAGGGCGGAGGGGGCATCAGCTCCCAGGAGGCTGAAGAGTAACACATTGATTGATGACTCAAACGCACAACAATCGACACTCATCCCTTCACCAACTTGAGGGAAATCAGACCGACGACCTGCCACTCTGCTCTTGAAATATGAATGGTTTTAATTAAACAAACTTGCTTTGCCATCTGGCCCCCGCAATTGGGCTTGCCTGATGAACAGACTTACTCCAAGAAAGAAAAAAACCAAAACAAGCTCACGCATGCACATTATTAACCAGACCGAGCCGGGTTCCACCGAGTAAAGCAGAGAAACAGAGAAACAGCAACAACGCAGAGATGGAGCGAGATGCTTCACGGACCTGGAAAATCGTTCAGTGCCTCATTGTGCTGGGAAAGATGGCAAGAGTTCATTTGTTTTCATGTGACTGAACATGTGCACTCTTTCCTAACTTTAATGCTTGTGTGCTTTGAGAGCAAGGTCCAGTCTGTGTTTCCTTTGTGTTTAGGGATTTCTGTCAGTCAGTAAGTGTTGGTCCTTGCAGACTATTTGACTTAAAACTGCTGTTTTGTGCCGCTTTTCCGTCCTAGTCCGCTGAAGCGGCTAACAAGCACCAGATGATGATCTTGGTAATCCAACTGCGGTACCCGGACCTTTCTCAGCAGGAGAGGCGGGAGCAGGATGGAGTGTGGTCCGCATGAGTGTGCTTGGGAGTTTTTGGGCAGTCAAAACAAGAAACGTGGGAGGCATGCTCATGCTAGCAGCCGGTGCCATTACTCTCTTAGAGGCCACAATGGGCTGGCACTACTCGTCTGTTGTAGCAGCATTGGTACAAAAGATCAGGTATCTGCCCATGTCAGGTGCTGTCAGCGATGTTGAGGCACAGAGGAGACTGCACAGATTGCACCACTGACTTCAGACTTGTGAACACTTTTTCAGCCTGTCAATATTGCTCCCGTCCTTATCGCCACATATAACCTTGTCCAACCTTGCAGGAAATGGTTCAAAAACTTTAGGTTTTGGTGGTAATCTTTTTTATCTGCCTCAGTTTTAGATGTACAGAAAGTTTAAATGCTGAACATGAACCTTTATTTAGTCTTTTCAGGGGAATTCAACAATTATTCACTCCCAACTGGTTACACATTGGGCCGCATCAACAGTGGCAATGACTCTGTCCCCTTGTACAATATACGCTGCATGTGCTGTTCCCCTCAGCCTCAGTCCACCATACAACCCCTTCCCCCTACACACACTCCTTTTTGGCAACAGTGATGATAAAACTGTACATGCTTTGAAGTTCTTAAATATCGCAATACAACTCTCTCAGAGGAAATATGGGAGATTATAGGATGCTCTTTGCGATAATAAGACACTTGGGACTTGACCTGGACTTGTCACCAAAGGCTTTACGACCTGAGAGTAACAAATAACCCATTCAACATGGGGGGGGAAAGCCGTTTTTACACCTTACAATTCAATAAGAAGCTGATTTACAGATGTACACGTGGGACACATTAAGCTTACTTAACCCCAGCACTGCCACTGTCAGCCCGGCTTCCACTGTCACTTCTTCTTAGGCCTGGATGCAAGCATTCAGGCCTAAAGTGGCAAGTTACTGTAATATTTTTTCATTTTACAAAGAAAAAACCCCCACACAGAATATAATGATGCATGCCATGGATCAAATGTGATAGATCCTCGGCAGCGCGACCTGCGAGAACAGTCACAACACATTGCATAGCTGCACTGATGTGCTGAAAAATTACATTACATCTTCGGCGCCGGGAGCCGTTCAGATTCGTGCGCGCGTCTCGCATGGAAGCGGCTCGCGCGCCTCAGACACCTCACTCATCATAAAGGAGCAATGGAAGAATGATATTTTGAGGTGTGTTTGAACTAACTCGGTAAAGAGTGGAAAATCCATGCCCCCCCCCCCAGCGATGGGGAGATCAATAAGAGAACTGGAGCCTTTGACCCAGCGATAACGCCGTACATCTGGAAGGGCTCTTTGACATCCGTAACGGCCTAATCGGGTGTTTGACTCCAAACACTCAGAGTTTATGAATATCTGATGAGCGCCAGGGTGAGCTTATGAATAAGTGAGGGGACCAGCTGTGCATCAAACGGATCAAGACTTCATGGAACGCACCACGGCCGAGCCATATGTGGAGGTAAAAGCATCTCAAGAATGCTGGTGAAGTGTGTGTATTTTATGTTGTTGTAGAATGCTTGAACATGCTTGTGCAATAAAAAAAAGTCTCTGATGAAAAAACATTATTTACCTCTGAAGTCAGCTCAATTTGCACCGAGATTTCTTTTTCATTTTTGTTTTTACACTCCCAATAGCAAGAAGCGCCTGACAGAAAATAATAAAGTTTGAAACCTGACCTTGATGTAGGAGACGGGGAAAGCAAACCCGGTCCCTCAGCACATCTGTGCAGGGGTGGGAGAGAAGGAAAAAGATGAGGAGCAGGACGTGCGAGGGAGCGCTCGTGTGTGTGAGCAGCTGCAGCAGTGGACGGGCCACTGTTCCTGCACATTGTGTGAGCATCGATTGACAAGAAGCAAGCTGAAGCTGGGAAACGACATGGGATCAAAACGGGATATTTGCCTTAGCCTGCGTTTTACCCTGAGAGAAAACAAGGGCAATCAAACATGAAGAATCAATAAGATGGAGAAGGGGGGAAAAAACTGAAAACAAATCCTTAGTTTCAAAGTTTTCAAAGCAATGTTTGCGCTTCCCATTGCAAGAATGAGATGGGATAGTCCTAAATTAACAATAATTTCCTTTCCTTGCACATAAGCATATTAAATGAAACCTTGCATCCTAAACAGGCGACGTCTTAAACACGACACACCTAAAATGCTGCAGTTGTGTGTCGCAAATGATGCCCACGTTAGTACTAAGCACCGCAGCAAGCCATCTGCTAACTTTTGTCCTCATAGCTCGCTAATTTTCTAAAGAGGCTTCAAACAGAGCACAGCTGATGGTGCCTTTGTGGCAAGAGCACAAGGGGCCGTGCAAATGACTAGCTGGTGTCCCTCATGAGCCCTGAAGACGTTTGCCAATATTAGCCCCAAACTATTTGCTACAGGCCTTTATTCCTGTGACCTAGCCTGCAATAAGTGACCAAGGAAGGAGCGAATTATAGGATAAACACTATTTACAGTCAAGTCCAAATAATATCCCTTCATAGCTAGAGAGTACAAGCGGTGAGAGGTTGATTTAAAGACACACATGGCCATACACCCACGAACTTCTAATCTTACTTGTACAGTTGCCTTTCCATCTACAACTACACACACGCACGCATGCACGCACGCACGCACACACACGCGCACACACACAGCGGTTCAGCTGATCTCACTAAAGATAGCGAGCAGCAGTTGTTTCTCTTAGATGGAGACTGATTCATGCAGTGACCTTGACTCTGTTCTCCAACAAATCTCCTCTAAAGCCATGGAGTGCTTTTCACCTGTACCCTCAGAGGCTGCAGAATTAGCTATATAGTCGATGCACATTGAGCTGAAACCAAAATGTATGGCAATTAAAATACCCTATCACCTACTACAGCTTGATAGATCAATGTGAAATGCTGCTTGTCAGCCTACATTTTATGAAACATGAGCTTCTTGAGTATAAAATATTCTATTTTGGGATTTATTTTTGTCCCTGTTTATGCTATTTTCACTATGAAAGTGGATTTGACTGACAGGCGGATGCTTCCGACCTCGCTCACGTAGCAAGGCACTGCTTCTGTTCAGTCACTTAAAAGAGAAACCAGATTGAAATGAGGCCTTTTAATTTTAAAGTCTAATTTGCCCTGTAAATGGCACCTATTGTGTGAAAAAGGCGATTTTAAATAACCATGAGGTGGCCCTCGCAGCTCACATCAAAGTGCTTTAAATCTTTCATAATCTGCATTAAGGCTCAAATTTGAGAAAGCTCACGGCGGACACCTGTGCAACTGTCCGTTTGATGAGCCCATCTGTCTGCTGTGTCTGACTTTCTCTTTGCCGTTTAGGGTCAGCGCCAATCCATAACACATTATCTCACTCAGATATACCCCCAAGGTAAAGCCAACCTGCTTTTTGCCAAGGCTCCAACTTGGGAAAATAAAACAATTGATAAACTGGCCACACCGATCTGACAATTCAAATATAACATCTCCATCTCAGAAGCGAGGATGTGAATCTTTAAGTCATTTGAATATCTTTATCCTAAGCTGCAGTGGCGAAGCCTCTGCACTTAGGCTTAGCCCTCTCAAGACAGCTACTCCTTGTTAAGCATCGCCTCAGACTCCGACACTATGAATGGGACCATTACCCTCATCTCCCGCTGCACACCCAAACACACACACACAAACACACACACACATGCACAGGGATATTATATGGGTCTGGTAACTCAGGCTAGATGTGAGGTTTTGCGTGAAAAAGAAACGGTATTTGACCAGACCACTGCTTCTACAACATGCTATATCTATCTATTTTATATATATATATATATATATATATATATATATATATATATATATATATATATATGTATATATATATATATATATATATATATATGTATATATATATATATATATATATCACAATCTAGAAATCTAGAAACTTCACAATCTAGAAACGTCTGTGTCCCAAAGACAGGTTTTAAGCCAGCACAGCAGCCGCCTGTATAGCTTCTTAACAGTTCTAAAGGACTACAAACCCTCCGTTGTGCCACCCGTTTCCCTTTCTCAAAGAAGCCAAGACAGGGTTGATTTAACTTATAGGAAATCTATCCTATAGGGTGTAAGAATTCAACAGAAATCGTAAGTTCTTGCGAGCAGCAGTGAGCTGCAAGGATTAAGACGATGTGACAGGTGTTGATCTAAAAGAGTGCGTCTGTTACGTGTATTCCCTTAAGGTGCTTTGATCAGACAAGCCTGATGTTTCTCAAACACAACCATAACTGTTCAAATAAATCCCTAGACCACAAAGAGATGTCTCTCGCTATAAGGAGGGATGAAAACGGGAAATCTGTGTCTGTTTTGTTTTGAGCCTGTCTACAATTGGACGTCCTACGTGAAACATCTAGCCAGTATGTGCATGTGTACTTCCTGTACCTACACGATTTCTTAATCTCCTTTCAGTGTTTGCCCCTACCATTCTCCATGTGCTCTGCCTCACCGACACTGCCATCAGGCGTTGTCCTCTCGTAGCTGTCCTCGGGCAGGGGAAGTGCGCCCAGCCGGGGCCCCGTTGAACTCTTGCTGCTGGGGGTCTCCGACTCATCCAGGCCGCTGTCGTAGCAGCTCTGCAGCGATCCCTGCTGGTGAGGGTCCTGGGGCTGGCTCACCACCGAGAAGGTCACTCGGCGAAACGGCTACAAGACAAACCAAACGGCCTGGGGTCACTATAAAAGGGACTATTTTATTTTTGATTTACTTTGTTTAGACTGTTAGATGTGAGAAAGGGAGCTTGATCCGCTGGAAATTAGAGGTGAGACTTGGGTCAGGATGGTTGAGAAATAGGCAGCGAAAAGAGGGGGCAGAGGTAAGGAGATGGGGAAGAGCACTAGCTAGATCATAAAGGGGACATACTTAGAAAAGGTCACGTTTTCTGTGCTTTATTTGGCACGTTTTCTTAAGTGATCAACCAAGAACTCTGACATGACACAACCCTGTCACTTTATTTTTAACCAACTAAATCTGAAAACGTCTCTGTTCAGACTTGCATGGATACTGTGATATCACAGACCCAGATGAGAGTAGAATCTTCCAGGAAGCTCCATCATTATCAAATCACGGCACATTTGCTGTGGCTCGACAGTGGGTGATGAAAAGCCGCAGAAGGGCAGTTGCTAACGCCACTCGCTAAAGCCTGCTGCTATCAACAGAGATGTAAAGATAAGGGAGGAGAGTGTGCTACTGCAATCTGCCCAAAGTCTGTCATAGACCGTTTACCTCAGGCAACAGTTTCAGCTTTGAATAAATGGGTATATGTCTCTTTTATGAACAGAGCTGGTCTTAACAGGCTACTTTAATAGTCAAGCTAGCTACCACAAAAATAAAAATAAGACCCTTTTTATCATAGTCATGCCTTTCTCTCACCCTGAAACAATTAAAAATAGAGAGGTATTAAAAGGGAAAGAAAGCATAGGGAGGGTTAGCAAGCATTCATCTCCACAGGGCGTCCGGTTTTGAGGCCCGGAAAGTGGAGCCACAAAGACGAAGGGCAAACGCACGCAAATATGCACACGCACTCTGCAGCGTGCGACAGCGTGCGGCCATACGAAAGCGTCTGCTTGGAGAGTTGGGGGGCACCACTGTCAATATTTGCTGTCTGCGTGAACCTGTAGCTGAGCAGCGTTCTGTGTTAAGCAATAACAGAGCGTATCATTAAAGCCAAGCCCTTTTCTCACTACCTCAGCCTCCTTCTCTCCATATCTCTCAAGCTCTGTCTGAACGTGGTATAAAGGTAATGGAAAAGAGGAATGATAGAGGGAGAAGGAGCATGAGGCGAGGAATGAAAGCCCACGCTTGGTCATTACTGGAATAAATGGCATAACAAATTGTTACCGCCATTCATTAATTAGATACAAACACTGTCAGAGGATCCTCTGTTGTTGCACACATTCTTGCTGGACTTTATCATTTTCCCGCATGCTCCTTTTTCTCCACTCTAATCCCTCCTTCTCCTCCCTCCGTCCTCCCGGTTTCCTTGTTCCATCATGAGAATATTACACGGCGAAGGGGCCCATTACTCAAAAATGTTCACATTGAACACTACCTACACTTTGAATTGGCGTATGATGGATAACTCATGTTTCCATTTTAACGATCTTAGAGGCAGATGTGAAGTGATCATTTCAAATTTTATTTTCCGCCTGCAGTTATTTGGGAGATGTGAAACGAAACATTTAAGAAAACTACATCTTACAATCCAATCTTTCCCAAATACGCGAGATGGACCTCTTTGTTATTTTGGCATCCCAAAACGCACGCTGTACTGTAACTCAGCCAAGCACATGCTGTGAAATATTTTCTTTTTGATAATGAAATTTCCCACAAGCCACTGGGAAAAATTGAGTTATTTCTGCTGTTTTTATATGTGTGTGTAAATTTGCATTTTCTGTTCTGCTTCTCCGACTGGCTGGCTACCACAGCAATCCTGGCAATAAATCATGTTTCCATGTAATTACAATCAACATTCCACAAATGAATCAGGATAAATATTCATGTAAATTTCACTTGGATTGTCGAACCTTTGTTGAATACTTAACTAGGAGAGCCAAAAGGAAAGCAGCTCCCTGAAAGTGCATGATACTTCAGATATGTTCAGACATCACGGGTTTAGGATCATTTATTTGGATATACTCTGTTTTCTTCAAACATTTGTGCAGTTTGGCCCTGCTGACGTACTGACAACCTATCTGGGGTGTTCCCTTTTTCCCAAAGAGAGGTGGGATAGGCTTCGGCAAATCCCAATAACTGTGGATGGATGGACTTTTGCAGTGTGAGATGTCCCACAGCATGACTGAGACAAAAAAGAAAAGAAAAAAAAGAGAGAGAGAGAGAGAGGTTGCTTTGGGTCGTATTTAGTGGAGCACCTTACTCCTAAGGAAACATAGCTTTCTAATGATGCAGATTAAAGAACTGTCACCAAATTAATTACTGGTGAAGCAGAGAAGACTCGAGCGACCACGAGCTGAAAGAAAATTGGGTTTGGAGAAGAAGAAACAACCTGATGGGAAGAAAAAAGTTAACGGAAGAAATTAGATTAAATTCACCTGAATTTCCCTCTTATTTGTACTGAAGGGAGATCAACATTGAGCAAACGAGGAGGACAAACAACAAAAACCTAATTTGCTGTCAGACCAGCAGTGGAGTTCATGCTCAGAAATGGCCGAAGGCTTTTGGATTAGAATCTGTCGCAGCCGCCATCTGCACAGCAACCTCCCCTCCCCGACATTCTTGGTCTTTTAAACATGAATAAAATAAGAATAGACTCTTTTTATGGTCATTCTGGTATTCTTTAGTTATACTTGTGTGTGCATGTCCCGATGGGTGAAGGAAAATGAAGCCCACAAGCTGCCAAGTGGAATAACATACAACTTCTTATGTTGTCATGACAACTCTTGTTTTTTGTTCTTTCTTTCTCTTGAGTTTTCAACTGGATGCAATACGGGTTTGGGAGCTCTCTCCGTTATCCAAAAAGTAAAGTACATTTTTAAAAGCTTGACACCTGGAGTTTAACAAAAAAGTTAGGTGTTTCAGCAAAGGAGACACATTAAAAAAAGGCCCTGGTCTGTTTATTTTTTCTATTAAGTGATGTAGGTTTTTTTTAGCCTTGGGTTTAGAAACAGTTACACACCGACACACATGGCTAAACTCCATGCTGCGGCCCTGCCAGAGACGAGCATTTAATGCATGGTTTCATTACACGTTAACAGCACTTGGTTTTTATTTTTGCCAGATGCCGGGACTCCTTTCAGGGGCTTTGACAGTGGAGGGCCTCTGTCTCGGGGTGTGCCTGTGATTGAAATCCAGCTGCGACAGCCACGGGTGATTGAGCAAATCCGTCATCCCCAAAAATGAACAATGAAAACAAGACACAGGTTTAATGGGAGATCTGCCCGAAAGCTCAGCCAGGCCTATTTCCTGAAAGCTAAAGAGAAAACACATGGGCCGCCTGACTCAAGCGAACGTGGAGCCAATAAAAACAGGACCATGCCACTCATGTCAATAGTCTATGACCTCTTGGATTTGATTTTCATTTCCCCCTCGCCCTAACAAAATGTTTGGCCGCTGTCAAAAGCGCTGTTTGAGCCTTGTTTCATCTTTTATCCTCCAGTAAACCCTGAACGGCTAACGCGTCGCTCGGCCATGGGGTACTCTGGATGGAACGTCAGCAATGACACCAGTTTAAAACACATTTACTCCACTCTTTAACGATGTATCAGATACTGACTTCATTCATGACAGCTATCCCTCTCTAATGTGGTGCACCACATGCACACACACACATTGGCAACTTTGTGAACTTCTCATCCATTCTTTCAGGATGTATGGCCTGAGAATAAAGCCCACCTTCACTGGAGCCTCTGGATGAAATGAAGGATAATGGAGAACTTGATGGAAAACAGGGTGTGTGTAATTTCAGCTGTAAATACCTTTGGCAGATGGCAGTGACCCACTACTGTGAACTACAGAAAGTAATTGTGGCTGGATTGGACTTGGGGCAAGGAGAGCATATATATAAACTGCAGGACCAGTGTGTTATTGCAGTCAACCAAGAGAAGCGCAGGGATCCGGGGGAGGAAGTGAGATGGAAGGGCAGATAAAGAAACCAGCCAAAAAGGTGGGGAGGCAAAGAGGCCAGGAGATCTGGACGGAGGGCAATGACACACGAGTGCAGGCATGACTGCCAGAAATGCCAGTCGGTAATTAAGAACCCATGTTTCATATTTAATGGGCTACCAGGCGGTGACCTGATACACCACCTGAGACACACAGAAAGCGCCAAATAGCCACAGTACACTAATCAACATACTTTTCAGGGATCTTCAATCGGCTTAACTTAATTGCATCTGCCTGCTTTGCAAAGCTTAAATGCAACAGAATCTTGGTGTAATTCCAGGGCTGTCAATTACAGATATCATGAGATACGCTGATAGTGAAGTGATAAATGAGACGAATGACCTCAAGGTGAACTGACTGGAAATCAATTGGAATGTGATCAAGGAGGACTCGGGTTCTATTTGGGTTCTGCTGGGTGGTAATTAATTACGCCACTGCAGAAAATACGTCTTGATGTGTCAACAATGAAAGAAGAAAAGCAAGCGCGACGCCTGCATGCGAATGAACCATCTCTGAAGTGAGTTGGACCAACAAGAGAGGGAGCGGGGGAATTTCAAAAAAGGTTAGGGTTGAGTAAGTTGTGGGAATGCTGGCCGAGGAGTGGGCTTTAGTATTGTTAGGGCGACCGCCTGCAGAGTCTCAGGTATCACGCTTTAGTCTGACTGATAGCTTTGGCCCTGTCAAGCTCCGGTGGCCCTCCTCAAGTTCCCCTTTTTTCTTCAACCTTCAGCTCCTTAGCGCGCATTCCTCCTAGGTCAGTCCCCCCTATACAGAAAAACGGACATGATAAAATGGATAAACTTATACAAAAGACCCCAGCAGCAGAGAAAGAAAAGCAAGGAGAAAGATAAAAGAGGCTCTAGCGAGGTAACGATATCTTCAGAGTCAACACAGATGCAAAGAGTATATTTTTCTCTCATCTTTTTCTGGCTGGCTGGGTTTGAAGTAAAGGTTTTTTTCAGCCCTGCGAAGGCTTACAAACTGCCAGTTCCTCACCTTAACAGCAAGCACAGTAATAGAATAGAGAATTAAAAAAAAGATATAGAGCCGCTGAAAAATCTGAATCCAAGTCTCTGTCTAAAATGATGCCAGTGAGGTGTGAGGTCACGCAACACACACGGCTGCAAAGCTCCATAATAATATCTTTAAGCACCTTTAAAAATACTTTTATTACAGAAGGTGCAGGCATTATGGCTAACTCAGTACACAGTCTTGTTAAGAGTTAATGATGCCGTTAGCGCTCTCTTGTCGATTTTAGAGGTGGTGAGAGTGTTTTTACCTTTCCATTTTACCATGTGGTCTTTTTATGGTCTGACAGTACACCAATCAATTGAATGTCCTTCAGTGCTTGTCCACTGCCGTCTCCTGAGTCTTAGGCCCCGTTTACACGTAGCCGGGTATTTACAAAAACGGAGGCGTTTTCATGCGTTTTGGCCGTCCGTTTACACGGAAACGGAGGTCAAAGTCACCAAAAACGATCATTTCTGAAAACTCCGGCCAAAGTGGAGATTTTCAAAAACTCCGTTTTCCCGTTTGCGTCTAAACGGAGGAAAACGGAGATTTAAGCTTCAGAACGTCACATTATGCACCAGAAACTCACCAGCGTCATGTGTGCGACCTGTGTTTACAATTAGTTTGGCCACCGTCAATATTTTCTTGTATTTTACCTGTTTAATATTCTAAAGTCACACTTAAAAGTAACTCCCCCCCCCCCGTCCAGCCTCCTGCTCATTTAAGCCTGTGAGCGCGTCAGCCAGCAGCATGAAGCCTGAATTATGGTTCCGCGTTAAATCGACGGCGTAGGGTACGCGGCGACGCGCAAGGTACGTGCGCGTCGCCGCGTACCCTACGCCGTAGGCTCTGCGTTAATGTAACGCGGAACCATAAATCAGCCCTTAACTGGAAGTTACACACGTGTCATTTGTTGATGTTTTTCCAGGATTCTGATTGGCTTGCATGACGTTAAGAGCGTTTTCATGCGGGTCCGTGTAAACGAGGATTTTTTTGAAAACGTAGAGGGGAAAATATCCGTTTTTGTAAATACCCGGCTACGTGTAAACGTGGCCTTACTGACCCTTCCGTGCACTCATTTGGCCAGGAAACACTTACATACATGCATATATGTATATATTGACCCTCCCTGATGTAAGGGTAAGGATGTGCAATAAAAAGGTGATGCTGGGTACGAAATTAATTTCTGAGGAACCCTATGGATCTACTCTGAGAGGAGCTTTGGGTTGTAAAGAAGGACGTAAGAATTGAACCCATGACAAAAATATAGCGTTTGGAAGGAGGGTCCGAATGGCGAAAAAGGAAGAAAGGCAAGGCGATGAAGAGAAGGAGATAAAAGTAAACGATCATTTGGTCCCCCTTCTATCTCAAGCCCCATTTTCTTCCTTCTCCCACTTCCCTGTTTCAAGTCCATTCTTTTCCCAGTCTGTTTGGGATTCCTTTGGAAGAACGCCACAGCTGGCGCTCCCCTATTAGCATGCACTCCATGCGTGCAGCCGGAGAGACTGGCCCCGCAGGAGGAAAAAAGAAAGAAAAAAGATCACACATGGATACTTCCTTAAAGTCTGGGCTAAACTTTTAATTGCTCTTCAAGTGGCGGATTAGGCCACTGGTGTAACAGAGATACAATTCTGGGGGGGATGCGTTTGAACATCTTCAGAAGCTTAGGGCAATCTCTGACCTGCTCTGAATGCCAAAGGAGAGGGGCCTTTATTCTTACACTTTTTTTTTTGTTTTTGTTACTTTTTTATCATTAATATTATTGTTTTGATTACTCTTCTAGCACTCATGGGGTGGGGACCAAGATGAGATGGAAAGAGGCTTTAGCTTAGAGTGGCAGTGGATTATATTCAAGCTAACAAATAACACCCTTTGTAGCACACTGCTTTTTTTTCTGCTGGGTTGCAAGAAAAGCATTGTAGTGAACCCAGTGCCATATATCTCACAGCGTGGGACTAAAAAGATTGTGGAAAAAAAAAAGAGCAGATGAATACTTCATAATTCATAAGGGGAGGCCTGCCATTGCCAACTTTGTATGTAGCACGTGCTCATTTGTGCCGTGGTAAATGTGCATGGGTTTACACAGCAGCATCCAGACCTGTCAATCTGGAATGATGTTGCATCCTTTCATCTGGAATGGATAGGACCTTCTCCTGTGTCACCGTATTAGAGCCGCCACCGCTGACAGCGGTGCTAGCAGATGCAGGGAATGCGTGTCAACCAAACCCCGACACCGGTGTTGCTTACATAGATTCTGCCTGAAAAATCCTGTGATCACATTTCCTTTTTCTTCCCTACTTCAATCACTGGTTTACACACCGCAACACGTGAGCACATGTGTGCAAGTGCCTCTTGTCTGTGTGTGTGTGTGTGTGTACGTCACATCATCCATGATGTCACCGTGCCATCAGCTCTGGTTGCCAGGTCTGGCGTGGGATCCGTCCCTTGACCAACGGCCCACTACTGTCAGTTTGTGACGAGCCCGGGGGTTGGCGCTAACGCTAGGCTGTTGTGACACAGGTCTGGGTGTCAGCGGAAAGCCTGACATGGCATCAACGAAGTGGCCCAATGCCCGCGCTGAGCTTTAACTGCTGAGGATATACGATGCAACAGCGTTTCGCTCCCTTTTTAAAACCCAGATAGAAGCTATGAAAGCCTTCAAATTCTACGTCCAAAGACAGAGAGGGGGAAAAGGAGTGATATGATCAAACGGCACAGCCGGACTGCAAAGAGAGGGATGAGGAAAGAAGAAGTCTGAGATAAGGAAGGGAGACCGAGACAGTGTAGAGGCTTTAATAGGGCTGATAAATGATTCTTTATTTACCATCCTGAGTCACTGATGACAGATAACCTGCATTTAGGGGATCAGGGCTGCCATCCAAACAGGCAAAAGAGAGAGCAGGGAAATAGATTGGAGGAGGTTAGAGAGCATATCCAGCTTATCCGCTAATGAGGCGTTCTATTTGAGTATGATCATGCAGGCATGTATCATTCATGTGGGATAAGTAGCGTGTGTCTCCTTGCGTGTCTGCGGCGCCTGTCTAGGTTTCCTCATTTCAGAAACACCCACACGAGCCTCATTTTCGCGGGGATAGTACCAGCAGGTGGCGTGTCTGTCTGATCATACCGCACGAGTGCGGCGCAAAAGAAAAAAAAAAAAGGAAAGGCTTCCCTTACAGGTCCCATCCACCACCTGTTCCTGACAACAGAAGCATGGGACAATTATGATTCCAACAATTATGAGAACAATTACGACAAATGAGTAATTAAGCCTTAATGTCAGGATGAATAAACTGATGGTGAGAAGGGAGAGGAGGAAGGAGGATGGAGGAAAACAAAAGCCCAAGGCAGCTTGGGGGAAAGGGTGTGGGGGTGACTGGGACGGAAGAGGTGTGAGGAGTTGCTACTGTCAACTCTGCAACATGAGGGTTATCAGAAACACACACACACACACACACACACACACACACACACACACACACACACACACACACACACACACACACACACACACAAACTTTCTTTCATGTTTCTCATCCCTCCATCCTCGTTCATCATCTCAACTCGACCCTTTATCTCCCAGCCCCCCCCCCCGTTCCTATCTCAGTCTCCACCACTCACACCCCCACTCGTACTAAGTCGCTATCTCCGTGGAGATCACACAAGGTCAAACCTCCCCGACGTTTGATGGATGAAAATGGAATTAAGATGAAAGCACACTTTCAGATAATGAAGATATGTAGAGGGGAGATTAGGAGGCCTGGACGGCTGCTGAGGTTCTGACCAAATTAATATTGAAATTCATGTGTGTTTGGCTCGTGCCCCCGCAATCCCAATGTGTTATTTTCTCCGCAAAGTGGAAAACATAACAACAACCTTTAATAGACATGGTCTAAGAGCAGCAGCTTTTTTTGAGCTGGCGGTGTTCACTTTGTCTGTCGCGGTAACGCAGAACGAAAGCGCCAGAGGGCAGATTTTGCCGGTACACGTTTGAGGGGCTTTACGTTTTACGCATTTGCAACGCATCTTTAATTTTCTGAGGGAACAAGCACCTGAGCTCACTTAGGTGTAGCGTATTTACATTTCGAGATGCACCTTACTCAGGTATTTGCATCTACTTTGAAAGGCATATGATTATCTTTATGACGAGAAAGAAAGGTGACACAGGAAGGCAAGCACATACACTACATCTTACAATCCAATCTTTCCCATCTCAGCAGTTCTGAAGGGCTGGATCAGTGTATGTGCGTTTGAGGAGCGTGTTATAGAAGATAGGAGAAAAGGATAAGGTCCCCGTGCCTCAGAAGGCATCAAAGACAGGCGGTCTATCAAGGCCTCGCATCACCGGCTGATGACGGCGATATGCTGACTAATCCGCATGTAAAATAGTCCTCTCCTCCCAGGCACTTCTTTAAATGCACTTAGCTTTTCCCATGTCCCTGTCTTCTCTGACACTATTCCTATAGAGTGGGTAAAAAATAACTAAAACAAATAACAGCAGCAGCAAAAAAAAACACCACAGAGATCCAGAATGCTGTTAAGGTCTCATTTTCATTTCCACCCCGATTAGAGCTCATTACTCGAAATTTAATCATGGCGTCAGCTCCTAGTTGGACTTTAAGAGCATGGAAAGACAAAAACAACTTAACACACACAAAAAATCTAACAATGTTGCTTGAAATATGCATGAAAAACACTGAAGGAGTGAGGGAAAAAAATGATGCCTACAGTTCGTCTTTGTCCTTTTCAAGCTACAAGCTGCTCCTCTTTATTGGATAAGACGTAGAGGGGGGGAAAAGGTAGTCGAGTTACATAGGAGATTGTTGACAATGAACCCTTTTGTGGAAGCGTCAGGAAAGCAAGCAGAATGCAGAAAATATTCCCATTCCTTTTCTTTTTTTTTTCGTTTTTCTAACAAACCGAAGGGTACAGAAAGGTCAAACAGGGATGATTACTGAACACCTGTGTCTGCTCTCCAGCGAGCTCGCTACGGATGTACCAGTGCCCATTGTGCAATCAATCCCCGCCTGCTAGTGTGTGTACGTGCAGGAGTGTGTTTCACCTATCACCTTACCAGCAGCTGGCATCCAAGGAATAAAAGCATCGGCGGTGAGACGGCTTGCAGAGTCCGGAATATGAAGGAGTGTGGTGGGTGGGAGAGTCGCCAGCAGATGGAACAGATCCTGTGCTGAGTTAACCCCCCCACCCCCCCGTCCTCGCACAGGTGAAAGCACCTAACTGTATGCATGACATCCTTCCCCTCCTCCTGCTTCTCCTCCTACATCTAATCAAAAAAAGGACAGAAGAGGACGAGGCGCTTGGAGGGGGGGCGGAGGAAACAAAAAGGCTGCTTTTTCACCAACCTCTAGGTTAACGGGAGGATGATGGCCGCCATGTGGACACATACTCTGCGCCAGTTGTTGCTCCCTGACTCAATGAAGGTGCTGGTATGGGTGGGTGGGGGAAGGAGAGGGGGGAGTTCAGTGACTCGGAGATGGCTATTGATTTAAAGTGACATGGGCATGACAGATAATGGTGACGGGTGCTAAGAATGGCGCCAGGCGTCACGCGCGGCCTCATCACGGTCCTGTGATGTCGGATCAATAGGCAGGCAAAAAGTCTGGCTATGTCTGTTTGTGGTTGCCATGAATAAGTTTTTCCCGTTTCCTTGTTCACTTTCCGGGAGAACAGACGAGGCTGGCAGTTCTCCCTCTGCCTTCTCTCGCTTTCGCTGTCTTTCACGTTCACTCCGCTTCTCTGTGTCATTCAGCCACAAAAAAACAAAAAACAGTATCAAAACTCAAGGCCAGAATTAAGGCTGTCACATAACGAGGCAAAACATCCATTTCATTCGGGCTTGTTTTACATTGCCATTTTCCCTCTCTTTGATCTAACAACAATGCTAAGGATTTGCCTCGGCCTGGGTCGCTTCCAAACCCATCCGCTCCGCCGTACCGAGTTTCTGCAGAACAGGTTTTTCTCCCTATTCAGCGGGAGCAGCACAGTGCCGCGCTGCTCTAATGACGGCCCTCAAAAGACCGGCCAATCTAACCCCTGGTGTAAATGAAAAAAGTAGCGGTCACGCAGGGAGTAAACAACCACCTGGCCCACATTGCTATGCTAACAGGAGAACGTGATGTTTTATTCATCCGCTTTGCGAGCTGTATTATGAATTTGGGGCACTGAAAGAGTAGTAATTTTGAAGATAGCAAAGCACTTCGGCCAGAACCAAATGCAGGTCAGTCGCAATTCACAGCTCACAAAGCTGTGTCCGCGTTGGCATGCTGCACTACAATCTGTTTTCAAATAGAAAATGTCAAATATCCAGAGCTGTATACCTGCACACACGGGCCATCATACAAAGGAATCTAATTTGAAATGTAATTTTATCATTGTTAATTAATGCCACTGTTGCAGTGATGGAATAATAAATAATAGGCATAAATCTAAAGAGGACAAGCCATTTCTAGCAAATGATCAAGGTACAATCAAATGTATTATACACTATGAACAAAAAGCCAATTACATCAAAAGATCAACTCCTTTTAATTTTTTATGGTATGTGTACGTCAGCAAATATTGACCAAAGTGCTGAGCAGCGTCAGATAAAATAGGAAATTTAGCCAATGACATGCTGTTAGATGAGAATTACAAGGTGCGACTGATACTGACCCACGGTGGAGATAATTCTGGGGGAAAACGAGATTACATCATAAGGAAAAAAGCACCAGTCAAACCTCAAAGAGGCGAAAACCCTTCATCCATTCAAGTGGCACCCTGTTCAGAGTGACAGGGGACTATCACAGCTGTCAGCGGGTGAAAGGGGCGGCTCGCCCCGGACAGGTCGCCGCTCCATCACTGAGCTCCAGACTGACAAACGCTCCAAAAATGTCAATTAAGGGAAACTGATGATAAGATTCACACTTTTATTACCTTTTAAATGATTGTAACCACTATTATTCACTATTGAGTGAAGTTGGGTATGTAATAACCTTTTTTCTTTTCTTTTTTTTTTAAAAACATGCTTTTGCCAGATGGTTTTGGCATTTCAGGGTTATCATAATCATGTCACGGGAAGCTTGTTCACGAGGAAGAGCGGCAGCTCTGCATAGTGATGCCACTTTTTTTTATTTACTTCTATTTATTTTTGTTTTTAACAGAAGCTGTCAAGCTGTTGTCAAGGAGTCGTCACTTTTTTTGTGCGTGTTTGTTGTGCTGCCAGCATCATCCAGATGTGATCATTGCCATTTGGCGAGTTTGTTTTTTTTTCAGCACCAGCAATTTTTCATTTTTCATCCATCTGTCAAGAATATTACCCACCAAGTCATCCATCAAGCTCAATCCACTCCCTAATTCTCATATGTCTACCTCCACTTATCTCAATACTTTGGAACTGAGGCGTAATACTAACAAGGTAGAGAGAGACAAATGGGTTCTCCGGTTGTAAATTCACAGATAGGGTGACTGTGTGTTTCATATTACGCTTTTCTGCCATGCAAGACCTTGGAACGTTTTGATGTTTTTGCACCCAGGTGCAGGAGCACACGCTCATGAATAAAGGTCCCTGTCATGTCTCGTTCCCTCCACTAATGAGTTCAATTTCATTCCCACATTCCTCTCCGTGACCCCATCAACCCCAGCCGTGTTGAGTTGCAATTGTTTCTGTATCTCCACCCCTCTACGTGGTGCTCGTTGGTACAGATGATCTCTGTTACCTCTTACAACCTGGTTCATTTGTTTATACAAGTAAAGAACTTCACATCTGTAGGTCAGTTTTCTATGCCATGGCCATCAGAAACTCAAACAGAGGCCTACATTGGATCTTTAATTCTTCTTTTCCTTGCCTTCACCTATTCGTTCTTTTTTCAAAGGAAGTTACTATTTTCCAATTAATGTGAGCTATTGGCACAGTCCTTATAGTGCAATCCCTGAAGGCAACGGAGAGCAGGGGGTGGACCGAGAAGACAGCTGGGGATGGGATGAAGATGAGGGTTGGTTGATGAAAGAGATAAAGACGTGTCAGGTAGTCTCTAAGTCCCCAAGAATTAACTGTCATTTAAAATGTTAAAACATTGTGCAGCTTAATTAGTGTCAACTAGGGATGGGCGGTATGGACTAAAACATTTATCACGATAATTTCTGGCATTTATCCCGATAACGATAAAAAGGATGATAAAAAAAAAAATACCAATTCAACTCCACCTTTGTAACTATAAATCTATCACCACATTCAGTCTTTGGAGCCCCAAAACACTGCTCTAAAAGAATACTAAATGCTACTAAACTACACCAATTAAATTGAATTAATTAATAATTTGTTACACAAACACGTCATCAACGGGAATTCTTTCTCTTTCTTTCTTTCTTTCTTTCTTTCTTTCTTTCTTTCTTTCTTTCTTTCTTTCTTTCTTTCTTTCTTTCTTTCTTTCTTTCTTTCTTTCTTTCTTTCTTTCTTTCTTTCTTTCTTTCTTTCTTTCTTTCTTTCTTTCTCGTACGTTGTGCGTGGATTTAACGCAGAAGCATAAATCAGCTTTACACAAAAACGTCATCAACAGGAATTTATCATTTTTACCGCGAGATGACAAATTCTTACCGTGGGGAATTTTTTTGACGGTTTATCGCGAACGGTAAAATATCGCCCATTCCTAGTGTCAACTGCAACCATTTGGTAGTTGAAGATCCCTCGTTTAGGACATGATATCTGTGCTCGCTGGACGAAAAGTTAAATGGAAAGAACAGTTTGTTCCGGTTGGACTTACAGCAGCTATTATTGGTTGAAAAGCTGAATATTCCAATTACTAGTTTCCAGTATTTTAATACTGGAAACGCATGTGCGTGCCATTTTCTTTTGTCTGTGATTGCATTCACTGACGGACATCTGTGCAGGCGTATTAAGTGAGTCATCTGCAGGTTCTTAAGGGCACGCTGGATTCTGTGGGTTTACCCTACATACAGTATGAGAACTGGATTAACTGCTGGATCTTCGATTGACCCTGCCTCTACCTCCCAATGAAAGGAGGCTTACTGAAAGGGTGCCAACGTAAAGACCAGAGCAAGATGTTCCAGATGGTGACTTCATGTAAAGCACAGCCATGACGCGTTTGTTTGCCGTATAGGACCCAATAAGACCTGGGATCAATGAGCCATTTGTACGCTTTTCCGCATATAAGTAAATGATGTGGCTTTGGAATGGATTAAATAGATCACCAGGCCTTTATCTGCTTAAAGCTACCAAGATGGATTTACGTGCCTTCGTAGGCCAACAAACGATGACGGAGGATCTTATTTGTGTGGCATTGGAGCTGGAACACCTCTGACCTGCAGCCAGTGATTAATAGTGATAACCTGCACTGCACTGTAATACATTTGAGCTCATGACACTTCTTATCTACCAGTCTACTTAGACTTGTATGATTGATGGGGAAAAAAGTAGGAAGAGGGAATGTTAAGGAGGTATTACTGGAATAAATGTTAAAAATGATAATGAAAAAAAGCAAACAGACAAAGGTCTTTGCTTCCCTAATTTAAGATACCAGCTCAGCAACCTTTAGAAGTACAAACAAGTATTTCCCGCAACATCCGTCCAACCAAGGCGATCACAAAGAAATGGTCGAAAATGAAATAATTCTGACGCAATGCTGCAGACGAAGCAGAACCCTGTAATGCGAACCAGTGAGTGCCGTATTAAAACCAGAGAACAGAGCACGCACCTTTTTTGTGAAGCGCAGCCGACGCGCAGTGAAACTTTGATCCGGGTGCGTGCGATCTGTTGCGCGTGAGACGAGACGCAGCCCAGATCTGTCCATCAGCCACGTGTTTAGCCAACCTGCAAAACTGCCCCAATCAAAACAGAAGCCGAGGCTTGTCAGTCACACATTAGCATCCAAGTCACCGCGCAGCAGAGGAGGAGATGAGGCTGAATGCTTATTAGTGGCTGTGAAATCTTAGCCTCAAAGCTCCTCTTGCATTCACAGGCTTCAGTCAGAAAGCACAATTGCATTTCTTGAGGAGGATTTTTTTCCCCCCATTTTATCATTCCTGCTTCACAGAAGGGATAGAAGCAATGACGGACAAGCGAGAGGAGCATTAATGTGTCCAAAACCTGACGGCGTATACATGTATGTATTTCCAACTGGGAGTTACTTAGAGCAGAAGCTGCCTGAGTGTTTTCTTTCCAGAGGTTAGGTAACAACATTCATTTGCATTAAGTTTTACTCAGTGCATCTGACGATTGCTGCCAGGCTTTTGCTGCATATTTCAACATTTAACAGGTCAAATATTATGAAATCAATAAATAAATACATTTAGCTTCAGAGCACATATTTGTCTGTCTGAAGTGATAACCCAGTTACTTTATCTTGGGCAGCCTAACTTTTGGGTTCTGTGACATCACAGACCCAGTGCAGAGTAGAATCCAGCTTTCCCAGCTTCTCCTCCATCTGGCTTCATATTTCACCGTTTCTCTGAAGTGGGTAACAAAAGCTTTGAAACCGATTTCAAGAGATGCACCGTCCACAAAGGAGAGGGGTGGAGTCAAGATTGGTGTTTGACTCCACCCCCAAAGAAGAACTACCGTGAACACAGCTGCAAAAATATGATGACAAAGGAAGCTTTTGTGGTGCAACTCTTTGCTTGTTTCACAAAATGAAATCATGGACACTTCATTAAGATCTCCTGAAAACTCATGAGGCAGAATATGTCTCATTCAAAGATGGTGAACAGACGCAGGTAATTCCAACATCTTAACCTGGCTCTTCCTCAACTTAAATTAATGTTAGGGTAACTGATACAAGTCAGGTGTGACACAATTAAGTAACCAGATCTGTCAAAGGCCCACAAATGTACATACATTAATAAAAGTATGTATCAACACATACTGGCGGAGGAAAACACACTCCCACACACTCGCCTTTGGACCCTTGTAGCAGATGGACATGCTGTTTAAATGGATGTGACATTAAAACAGGCGGTGGGCTTTGGATGGCGTCTGGCTCGGAAAAAAACACGCTCGCCCCGTCTCTTTCGCCATCCGCATCAATGTTGCAGTAGCCACGTCGTAACATATTTATCAAACACATGCGGCTACTTTGCGCATGCAGGAAGACGATGCAATATGCAAAGCTTTATCTGATTCTGTTTCCAGCAACAGACACACAGCAGCTGTCAGTCAGAGCTTGATGCAATTTCTAAAACTCCCGGCTTTGCTCAACAGAGGCCACGCGCCAGCACCAGAAAAAAAAAAAAACGAGAAAGAGATGTGAACTGTGCACACAAAGAGGCCATATTATGTGCTTTTTATTATTATGTTTATCTTATTATGTTTCCCGGTGCTTACCAGTGAACATAATTAAGATGGCATGCTAACAGGAAAGCAAAACAGTCTCAAGTTTATGTGCTTTGGAATGGATCTGACAAGAAGTAGCAGGATATGCACCCCCTGACGTAGGTTTTATGACCTCATCTTACCCCTCGGTGCGAATGATCCAGGGAATTGACCATCAGTTGCACGCCATCCCCATTCAATCTGCCTATTGTTTGATCAGCAAGGCTGAACCAGAGAGTAAACAAGCCCATCACAGAAGGGTTTTCGCAAACATGTGGAAGCCAAAGCGATACAAAGCAAACAAATAAATGTGCCAACCCGTATGAAAAACCTTGCGCTGTGTAATTAGGCAATATTAATAATATATGACCGAAGGGAGAGATGGGAGGAGAGACGGGGAGAGAGGGAAGGTGCTGAGAGCATCTGAGTGTGGAGGGAGGAGAGGTAATGCTTGATTCTCCCCTCATTGATCAGCTGTGTGCATCTGAGCGCGGGTGTCTGTTTTTATCATGTGGTTATTCATGTGTCTCTGCGCATGTGCCTCGCCAGAATTCCAGCGTATGTGTATGTGTGTGTGTGTGTGTGTGTGTGTGTGTGTGTGTGTGTGTGTGTGTGTGTGTGTGTGTGTGTGTGTGTGTGTGTGTGTGTGTATGTGTGATAGAGGCAGGAGGCC
Organism: Cololabis saira; assembly: GCF_033807715.1. Lineage (NCBI taxonomy): Eukaryota > Metazoa > Chordata > Actinopteri > Beloniformes > Belonidae > Cololabis > Cololabis saira. The sequence goes on along the minus strand of NC_084606.1, from coordinate 22,062,379 downwards.
TGTGGCAGGTAGAAAATGACCCGGGCCTTTTCATTTGACACTGCTGCGCCTTCAAACAAACTACCTAAGGCCCCCGCGCACACCCATAATCCATTCAAGGTAGCAGGCAATTTTCATTATTGACTGGTGAGAAACACGGGCAGAGAAAGAGAGACAGCGAAAAGGAGGCGAGGGAGGGAGGGAGGGAGTCGGGGGGGGAGACGAGCTGGAAAACAAAAAGAGAATGGCATGGTTGAGCGGGGAGAGATTAAAAGTAGTAAAGAAGAGAGAAGTGGAAGAGATGGCAGGGCACGGGCAAGAAAAAGACACTTAGTGAAAAGGAGAGAAAATAGATTACGAGTAAAGAAGGGGGCTCAAGAAAGAGGGAGATTGGGGGAGAGATCCCAGAGATAGATGTGATTGAGAGAGATGCGCCAGGAGGGGGCAAGGAGCGATGGAGGCCTCACATGAGGCGGATGCAATCACAGAAGAGCTAATGTATGGCAGCAAATATAGAAACTTCATGTTTGCCAATGTCGGGTCGCTGTATAGGGAAGAAAATTAGCTGTCGCCTTATATATGAGCACACATGTGGAGATATGTTTGCTTCTTAGCCTCAATCCCCAACGGTGCTGCAGAAGGGGGCAGGGTATGTTGTTTGTTTTTGTGGGGTCAAGGGCCATATTCAAAACTGTATACTATACCACCAAATGTAGCCAACTGCATGAACAAATTAAAAAACTGTAGTTTACGAGAACTACCCAGGTGATGTGCTACTTCCAGTAGGATTTCCATTACGCAAATGTGTCCCATAATGCAATGGGCCACTTGAGGTGGTCATGTGGCCAGCTTCCATTTTCCAAAACTAGAAACTAGCAACAAATACCTTAGAATAATCTTTTTTACGCTGGCATACTTCATACTAACGACAACTGCAGATCACACTCTGTACTGTCTTGTATGTGATTTCAAAAACAACCCAGGAACAGAGGTCACATGACTACAGGAGCAAAACACTCTTGAATAAGAAACAATACAAAAACAAAGCAGAAAAGACCAACATATGGAATAAAAATTGGTCTGGAAAATGTCAGGAAGGCTTAAATGTCCAAGCATTTTTATGATTTGCAATTTTTGTCAACATATGGAATAAAACTTGACAAAAATTGCAAATCATAAAAGTATTTGGACATTTAAGCCTGCCTGACATTTTCCACGTAGCTACAACAAAAGACCCCATGCAACATTTGATCCCAAAATACATGGGACATCCTCTTGGCATGGTCACAAAAGAGGTGTAGAACCAAGCTGGGCAAATATGGATTGGATGGGTTTGGGTGTACAGTAGCTGAAGTGGGTGGGGAAATATCCAGTTGTTGCAAGGAGGAACAAGCTCCCCAGCAGACATAGCCCTAACCCTGAGATGATGGATGCCAGAATTTCCTCCTCAGACACCAACACGCTCTTCTATCGCTCCTCTGCTCTTCCTTTCAGACATAATAAGTCAGGTGAAATTCTGGTGCTGTGGTTTAAAAGTGACCCGCCTTAAAGATCTGTCAAGAACACTGATAGGGCATTTTAGGACAAGCTCATTGAAATGCTGCCCAGCGAGCTGCTGAGGAAGAAGAACAAGCCTAAAGAAACACAGTAGAATAAAATGTATACAGAAAAAAGGAAAGGTGGTCATAGGTCCCCTGAGAGTTGTTAATACAAGCAAAAAAAAGAAAAATCTCTTTCACTGTTTGCAAGATTAAATCCCTGTCCCTATACATCTACAAGTCTCAAGGAGAGGCGCAACGGCAACTAAGAAACATCAGTCAAACATCTCAATTGATTTGTTACAGACATTTAAGTTTGACATTACAAGATATCTACATATATTAACTCATCCACTGCCCAATTAAATATGCGCAGATTTTTTCCTACATGTCTAGCAGGAATTAATTAACACCAACATTTTGGACATTTTCTTGATTGTGGCCTGGCTGGAGATGAGTTTAGAAACTCAAAGTCTGAAAATTGGAAAAGAGGAAATAAAAAAATGTAAAATAAAACTTGGCTTTGCTTGTAATATTCGCTTTAAAAAGGGTGCCACTGTTAAACATTTCAAAAAGTATGCTTCATGATGGGGGGGAGCTCGAGCGGCACATTATTCAGCCTCGTGGGCCAAAAGTGCTGTCTGCAGGGAGCATCCTCTGCTTGCTCACATGCAGAGAGGTTGCAACAAAAACCGAATGGGGTTTGAAGAATGGGAGAAATTATTGATATTCCGTCCATGTCGCATTCCAGTGAAGTGACAAAATTCCTCTTAGTGTGTCTTTCTATCTCTCCAGCAACTGGAGTCAGCAGCCAGGAAATTTAACTATTTAACTATTTTTTTCCCCACATATGTATTTTTATATTTCATATGAAAAGAAATCACACTCAATCTGACACCCTCTCTGAAGTAATTGTCACCGCATGTACACAATTGCGTGTGACTCCTGCGGCTAAAAGTGCCACCTGTGGAATCATGGAAGCCTCCCAGCTGAGAGCTCCCAGCGTGGGGGAACACGAGCCCCGAACCTCGCTGAAAAGGTTAACATCATTCCCCGCAGTGCATTCAGCCACGCATTCTGGTTGCTCCGGCGTCCACTATGCATCGCCACGGCGCCAATCAAGCTTCAAAGAAACAACAGTTAGCAGTGAATGATTCACATTCAGGGCTGGTTTCCTGCGTCCAAATCCTCCACGCCAACATACCGGCTCTCTTTCCCTTATCTTTTCTACTGTCCCTTCAAGCCCCTCCTTTTTCTATAATCACATTATCTTTATCTTTTCCTACCACACACACACACAGACATACATACACATTACACTTACAGGAAGTGTGTTTAAGATTACAAGTATCTTACTCTCTCGCCCCCTTTTTTTTGTCTTTATGACCAGGGCTGGGGTCTGAAGTTGCTTCCGTCAGCACAATGACGCTCTATAATGGATGGTAATCATTCAGCGAGCGTGGCGGGTATGGCTACCCTGAAGAGTGGGGGGGGTAAAGTGAGAGAAAGAGAAGGAGAGGGTGAAGGCTGGCTCCTCTGCTGCTAATCTCAGCTAATGGCCTCTGCAGAGCCAGGAGAGAGAGCCGTATGCACTAATAATGCAGCGGGAGGGATCGGGCGTGAGGGGGGAAGAAGTTGGTGCAGGTGGTGGTAGGTGGTTGGGGAGGAGGGTTAACTGAGTGTTAAGAAAAGTGTGGGACGTGAAGAGGGGTGGGGGGGATGCGAAGAGGAAAGCAGAGTCAGCTTAAGTGCAGGGTTTAATAGCATCATTATTGTGGGGAGGCACCCGCTGTGGGATTTGGAGCGCACACACTTTCGCTCATATGCACAAGTCAGTTGGAGGATGTAAGACTGTTCATATTCACTGAGGAACGGTTGGATGTTCTGGGAAATACCCCTGTCAGTAGTGGAGAGAAACTAAATAATAATTCACTTAATAATGACCATTTAATACTATATAATACTTCAGTTGAAGTTCTACTCCAGCATATTTATTTGATAGTTTGTCTTTTCAGTTAATATTTTGACACAATGCATCAATGAAGAAACTTTTAAAACACAACTTCCAACTGCCTCTAAAATTTCTGGCTTACCTCTTGAGGTGATATTTACGATGACATATATGGAGTAATACTTATTTATATGGTCTCTTTACTTAATTTATCTCGAGTAATGTATCTGTTTATAAAAGTATATATTTATTACCTGCCAGCTCCATCCATGTATAATATACATTATATTCATATATCAACCAGAGCACCAAATTAAAGTAATGTTTTAACTTGATTTTCATGCCTGTCATAGTCATGTATTAGAAGTTTCGAGTTAAATTTCAGTTGAAAAGCCTTTTTTTAAACTTTTTTGTACCAGTATATTCCCTCAAATAAAAGCTTAACCATTGATATATTTGCACGGTATCCCTGAAGTAAAAAAAACAAACAAAAAAACAAGGCTACAGTCAAAACCTAGTTTAAAAAGAGAATGAAAACAGTTTCAAACAGGACATCAGAGACACATCCTCTCTCATAAGATTAACTGTTGCCTATAATCATTCAACTTAGTGCAGACAATAATAAGAGCTTAGGTTTTGATAGCTGGTAGCTAGACTAGCTAAGCCTGGGCAGCCTTTATAAGGCCAACACGTCTTAACTTTCCTTTCCAGCTCTTGACAGTATAGGCATATTTCATAAAACATTATTTCTTAATGAAAAGACTAACCGTATTCAATTTACCGAGTACTGGGGACTGGAAGAAACAATGCTGCCGTGTTTATGAATCTATTCTGTGCTGCACTCATCATTTGTAATAAAATAATCATTTGCACTGTTTGGCAGATTTTAGAGTTTCTGAGAAAATAACAGTAAAAAGAAAATTGGCAAAAATAAATTGATAAACTATAAACAGGTTTGTAAACAATCATCATTTGAGAACACAGAGCATTAGCTAGTGTTTCAATGAGCACCATCCTTTGAGGGACTGGATGTTTGTCTAAAGGGATTAGCTGAGGGGATAAGCAGAATGTTTACCACTATCTCTTTAACCTAACTGAGCAAAGAGAGAGCCAAATAGTACTTGTTTGTGCCTTACTCATTTTCAATTTCCGAATAGATATTTATCCTTTTATCCGGTTTTCATCATCCACAAGGTTATGCAAGCATGAGCAGAGGCTGGGCTTGAAGATTGGATTTTTAAAAAGCTGATACCAAATGACTATTGTCCAGTGCTCATGCACAAGCACAAAGGCACAGCTAAGGACTAGAGGAGAGTTCGGCAGGCAGATCTCTCTTATTACTATGCCAACTGACACAGATGGCTATGGCCAGAGCAGGGATCAAATCTACTGGACAGCACCCAATGGGTGAGCAATGAGCTTTCCCTGTGGTCACATAGGACAGTGACTGGGAGAAATAGGCTTTAGAGGAACAGCAAGAGGAGAGTGTGATGAGAAATAATGGAAAATTTTAAGTACATGAGAATCAAATCAAATTTCCTATGAGGAATGACCATCTGTGTTGCCAGAGTTTTGTACGGTAAAACATGAGCGGTGGGCTTCACTTAGTGGTGATGGGAACATTTATCCATATCAAAATGGTCTTAATTCTCTCAGAGGGATTCATAAAAGATGATGTGGTGAGGATTTTATACAATTATCTTTGATAGACTAGCTGCAGCTAGGAAAAAAAAAAAACAACAGACAGAGTGTTTTAAAAAATGGGTCAGATCTTAGCTTCCAGTGCAGGGACAAAAGAGAGTTCTTCTTTACTGTGTGAATTAAAGATTCCTCAGAAAAAAAGCAGGGAAAAAAGGGCATAAGTACAGGTTTTCCTGGTCATCACCGCCGATCCAAAGAGAGTGCACTTTTAGCATTTACTTCTAATTACCAAATTTTAGCATTTACAATAGTAAAGATCAGTGCTGTCATGGTTACGGCATTTTTAGATTTAGACTCCCGTTACTTTCACAGGATGAAGAACTATTGTTAACATGCCCTGATGTGTTATTGCCTTCACGTGTTGAGGGGAGGACCTCTTCCTCTTGTTATCAATAAATCCCACCCACGTCAGCCCTCCCGCATCCACCTATTTAGACATGTGTTAAAGTTTACACTCTGTGGCGGGTTATTGAAAAGACCAACTTGATACCTGAGCCCTTGTCAGTAAAAAGAGGTCAGGAGACATGCTAAATTGAGGTAACAAGTACCAACGTAAAAGGAGCTACTGTTAGTGTGTGAGCTTTCTGCTATCAACATTAGTTAGAAAGACAAACATATCAACGCTCACCCCCAATTTCCCATGTTCATACACATATGTGAGTCAAATATTAAAATCATTATTATTATTATTATCATCATCATTATTTATGTATGGTTCCTTTTGGGCGACATGTTTCAATGTGCAGGATAGTCCGTCAGAACTCAGAAGAGGTCTCTAAACATCTGCTGCATACCTCATGAGACAGCTGCCAAATGTTCTCTGCTGCTGATGAGACTGTAGCAGAACGCATGAAGGAGAAGTTAATGCAGAATAAAGGCATACATCTCCTAACATATGCTTAATGTCAAAGGGTGTGTTTTGATCCAAAAGATTATGTTGACTTAAAACTTTCAAAACAAATAGTTTTGAAGACTAAAGCTAACCAAGTGGCTAACTGAAACCATTGAACTAAAGAACTCTGTCTACAGGGTGAAGGTCATGGACACACACCAGTATCGGGGAGGCTATTTGTAATGACCATAAGTGTTTTGGTGCGGTTATCTTATTATTGTTTGCATGATTATCTATTAAGAAGACTATTTTGTAAAAAAGAAAGAAAAAGTACATGGGAAATTGTCCAGTGACTTGATTAATTCTCAGCACCTATGACAGTTTTCTTTCTGTAGATGCCAATCAACTACTGTAGTGTACTGGAGTCAGTACCCCAACCGCACTCTACGACAGGAAGTGTTTATCCACAGCCGGGAAGAGTGAATTCATATATGGAACACTATCAGTGAGAATACGTTATCAAAGTTCAAGCAAAACAAAGAAACTTTTACAAGTTTTAGCTTAGAGTGTCCCCTATGGGTGTGGAGGTGAAATCACTTTGACTACACTGTCTAAGCTTCACTCACGTTTGCTCATCCTCTTGTTCCGCGCCGCTTTCATGATGTCCACTGTACCTCTGTGCGGCAGTTTCATTTTTTTTTATTGTCTCACATACTATCATAAAACATTTTTGCAGTTTTCTACAAAAAACAACTAGAATGGACACCAGAATTACTATTGTTTTATTGCCAAAAGTAGGAATAAAAGACCGTAAGAGCTAAATGACACTTTCTGAAAGCAATCCAATATTCCTTCAAATAAAAGTGAACGAGCTGCTTTAAGCCTGCTAGAGCAGTTATGCGGCTGTTGACAATTGATCTCGGTTCTTCACATAGCGCTTCCCCCACTTCCTTTTGTCTTTTATCTGTTTTTTTTCCTACCTCTGTATCCCTTTACCACCATTTTCTTCATATTCCTCATTTCGTTCTTACGTCTGTCTCACCATCTCTGCTTGCCTTCCTTCCTTTTTTTCCCCTCCCACTCAGCTTTTGTAACTCTCTAAAGACTGATGTATGCCTGTTTAAAAGATCGAAAAAGAACATTCCTCCACAAAGAGTTGCTTCGTCACGTCACTTGATATGTGTAAGGCTGCACGCATAAACTAAGCTAATACTATCAGAGGCATTTGACATCTGAGCCGGAGTGAAACGCATGAGTGTGTCACTGTGTACAAACACACCTTCTTGAACCTTCTTCTACCTGCCGCGACTGGCTTGAGGCAGTGCGTTGAATGCTCTGTGCTTCTTTCTTGCTGTTGACATTCAAACTGTGTAGTATGTTTTGTTGCTATCAAAGTGCCAGAGGTGAAATCATCTGGCGTTATAAAGAAACGCACTGACAAAGGAGTGCATTTCAGAAAATACAAGTACAGTGGAGAGTATATGTGAACACTCACATGTATGTGTGTAGGACTAATACCCACAAAGGAGCCATGAATCATGTTTACACCCTTGGTGTAAGACCTTTCATCCATCATCGCGGTGTGTTTGTGTGCATCCCGTTTGTGTGCAGGTTGCAGCTCTCCTAATTTGAGCAGAGAATGATCGAATGTTATCATTTTCCTGCCCTTGACCTGTTCTACCTTACCAGAGACAGAAACAACAGATTTGAGGGAAGATTGAATGAAGAGACGGAAAGAAAAACAAAATAAACAATAGAAAAGGGAGAAAAAAAGCCAGAAGAAAGCCAGAAAGATGTTGCTTCGGGCATCAGAACTACAAGACAACCATGGGGAGCAGGGGGTGAATATTCCAAATAGCTCTGATGCTGTTTCATTGTCTGTGGAGGATTTTTCTATCCACGATGGAAAATCTCATTTTCAATAACACAGCCTGCTGCAATTATTAGATCACCAAGCTCAGGATGCTGCCATACTCGTCACAAAGTGCCATTACAAAAGAGTTATCCTCTGCAGATGGATTAGGTTCAGTTTTCTTCACACAGACTTTGACCTTTATGTTGTAAATTGCAGATCAGCTATCAGGAGACAAGCTGAAATAGAATGACAGTCAAGAAGATCTGATCCCCTGGCGGAATCTTCAGGTCTGTCAGAGAAGTTTGAACCCTGAAAAGTTAGTTAAAAAACATGCCTGTGTGTAGTTCCTTTCCTTTTTTTTGTTTTTAATCTCTCTCCCCATCACTTTTTGACGTTATCAGGTTTTCTAATAGAATCCCGGCTGATGCACATCGATGTGTGTATGTGCGAGCACGCATTTCATGCAGCGTTTGATCTGGCTCGCACCGAGGTGACATCCTCCTGCCAGTAACGAGGCCCGCTCTCCAGGAAGGAGAACCCGAGGTCGGAGAGGCGACTACAATTCCGCGGGCTTTCATTTAGTGATCGTCTCAAAAAGCCCACCTGTCTTTGAGCCAAGATTAAAGCGCTTCAAAAAGAGACAGAGGAGAAAGAAATAGAAGAATGAGGAGAAAAAATAAAGTTCAGTGACAACAAAAAAATAAAAACCCTCAGCTGTCAAAGCTCACTGTCATTGTAACTAAGAAAGAGAATTGGTAATTGGATAGGAGAGTAAAGGGGGAAGGGGACTCAAAAACACGACGGGACCGGGGCGAAGGGTCTTCAGCTGTGCAGCACTTTTTGTGGTTATGTACGGTGCACACATCATCTCTAGCCCCGGGCAGAGAGAGGCCAGCACAGCCGCGAGTGGCCCCACCTCACCAGCATAGTTCTGACACGGTATTGATGTCAAAGGGGGAATAAACCTCAACAGCACTTCCCATTGTTGTCCGGTTGAAAGACAAAGTGGTAGCACCCCTACTGCGGCGTGTGGAAGGGGGAGATGTTGCCAAGAGCTGTGAGGAATCACCCCTAGCTGCTCAGTGGGTACCCACACAACTCTCTGGGAGAAGGACAGGATGCCTCATGAATGGAGAGAGAAATATTGTCACGTAATTCCGTGGTCGGAGGTAAAATGCACCACGAGCAACTGAGTTTTTGAAAAGACTTCCACAACAAAGCGGCCATTTCCATAAATACAAGAACATGACGGAACAAAAGACACAGTGGACGATGGAAATGGAGACTTTAGGACAATATTAAAGCTATGGGGAGTAACAAGCTAGTGCATTCAAAAGGCACTATCGTATTTTTGCTATCGCATTTTCTTGCCCTTGCATGCAGAGTTTCATTAGAATGTTCCCATTCAGATGTTTTAATGCTGATATAATATAAAACATTAGAATTAAAATGCTCTTCTGTGTGTTTCTACTTATTTGCATGGGCATCTGCTTCGGGAAATCCTTCTAAACCTCTGCAGGAGGCTCTTGTGCAAAACAAAAAAAAATCCAAACTCAAAAGACACAGCCCACTCCAGAAGTCCTCGCAAATCTTCAAGAGAGCTTCATTGCTCCTTGGAGTAACAATGACAGTAATGGCCTCTTTTTTTAAGCCATGTTCATTCAGCCTGACATTTATTTCCATATTCCGTGAAGGAATTCATAGAAGTGAGGGCTCAGGGGAGGCTGAGGCGAGCAGATCAAAGGGCACGGTGAGGTGAAGTTGTATAGAAGTGAGTCGGGACTAGCTCTTATCACACTTAACGAGGCAGGTGTAAAATAAAAAGTACAACTCACACTTGGAACTTGCAGTCAAGCATCGTATGATCTGCCTCAGGATCATCTAGACCTTTCAGTCCAAACAAAGAAACCCACCCTTTCCCGGACAAGGCCTCTTTTTAACTATTAAAACTAACTTGTATGAAGAAGTGTTGACATGAAGGCAGCTGTCATAATGCCAGGGCTTTAACTCTCACTCAACGAAAACAAAGCAGCTTGTCTTTTGAAACATAACACAATGAATATTTTAGAACCACATACAGACATATTCTCCAGTGTCTTCACTATTAAGAGGACTGATTGTTTAGGCTGAACCGCTTGTTCAGCTTGACGTCCCCGCCTCATACCTCACTAACAGACTGACCCTTTTTTGGCCGTTTGAATATGTTTCTATATCGGGCTAGGTTTATCCAGATGGTTCCTCTCAAGGGTGTGACAGTCTGAAAATATGATAAAAAAATAAATTAAATAAAAAAGGAAGAGAGAATGCTCTCAGATATCTTTGCAGCACTCTGCGTTTAATATTTCAAAGTAGTGAGCATAATACTTGCATGCTCTGGGACAGCAGAATTCACTTCAAAGGAAGGTTGTCTTTAACCTAGAAAATGTGGCAATTCAGTAAAGTGGGTGGTTTCAAAGTGTGTGTACGTTGTTCTCTGTCCACAGCCCACAGTTGTGCCTGTGAAGCTAAAATCAACTACAAGAGAAGTTGAAATGACAGCTGTGGAGATCACGTACGGGTGGATTGTTCTCTGGTATGTGAGGTACATATAGAAATGTGCACATGTCTGTCAACGTAAAGACACCAACACATGACCTCCCCCGCTGCTCTTTAGTGTCGGTGTTTGAATGATGCGGTCTGTGTGTGTTCCTTTTTCTTTTGGCCCTACATCCACTGCCTCTTCTTTTGTGCCTCTGACACACTTGTACATTCTGAGTTCTGTTTTTTTTTCCACGGTGCCGTGTCATGATCAATTTACCGCTCGGCACATGACGGCCATATAGCGCCTCAGAGGATTTGAAGGACTTTGTGTGCAATCCCAGCCTGCCTTCACTTTCTCTCCCACATACAAAACGGGCATTTGTATTCTTATCCCACTTTGGCCGCTGAGCAAAACTGCGTCCCGGCTTCTTGCCTCTGATTTCAGGTTATTGTTTGGAAAAGGAATCTCACCAAATCCCGCCAAACAAGAATGGCTGTTGACGTTTCCAGGCACATCATGTTCATCTTTGCCACTTCGTACCGTTCTGTTTCCATCTGCATAAGATCAATCTCAGAGTTTATGTGCATGTTTTTGTGTGCAAACACACGTGTGTGTGTGTGTGTGTGTGTGTGTGCGTGCGTGCATGCGTGCGTGCGTGCGTGCGTGCGTGCGTGCGTGCAGAGATAGAAAGATAAAGTACTTAAACACTTTGCAAACATCAGCCTCAATCAGACCTCTTTTGGTAAAGGACCAAGAGAAACTGAGCTTCAAATAGTGACGTTGTGGGAAGGAACTGATTTGGAAACAAATGTTGTTCTTAGCAGCAACAGTATGTTTGTGCACCTGCCTGTTGTGTGATGCCAGAAAAGAACACAAATGTGCTTTGGCAAACATAAAAAATATAAAAGCCAGTCTGTTCCATATTTCAATTTACCTCATAATTCAAGCTCAAACCGCAGCCAAAATGGTTTTAAGCTCACTGTGAGAAACACAGCAAACCCAGAGACATGTTCCGCATTTCACTTTTTACTCCAAGAACAAGAGCTGAAATGCTAAATAGCTTGGCTAATTAGCCACCAAAGCAAGAACATGCCTACGAGGATATTTGCAATTCAACAACTGTCATTAGAGATATGCACGCCAACCCGATCTCGCCAAAATATTATATTATCATCCTGCTTTCGTATTCCGGTTGGCTCCGCTGCCACTGGCGAGGCTATGGCTGCGGGTGTGGAGCTTCTCTCCCATTATTAATCTGGCTGGGACCAAATGTATTCACGCAAACCACATTTTGTCCTGCATTGCTAATCCACTTTCTCTTCTCTCCTCTCTCTTCCCGTGAGCTCCTCTTCTCATCTCTCCATCACCGTCTCTCCCCCTCCTCCTTCACCCTCTCTTTCTCGTAAACTGCCCGCGACGCTGCAGCTTCCTGCCGGGAGAGAGTCCCACACGGGGGGCACTTTTACAGCGGGCCCTCCTTTACTCATCCTTCTAATTGAATAATGCACTGTAGTATAAAATCTGCCCTCATTAAACAAGGCCTCTTTGGATTAAAATGCTGAGGTGAAGATATTTTCCACATGCAACGGACTTAATGTATTCAAGTTACCTCCGGTAAATGAAGTGAAAATGCGGAATCTGACCAGTGGGCTCATCTTTATCAGGTTTCTGGTGAACACCACGCTGGTGGCAGTTTTCCACCGAATGGCTCATGAGCTGCTATTCTTTCGCTTGTGTAAACATCGGTGCTCGTGCGTCTGCACACACGCTCTTAAGGAGATCATTCACGTCGCTACTTTCTAAATGCAGCTTTTACAGCAGCTCATCCCACAACTGTTCAATTAAACCCTGAGCAGGATCCATAATCGACTTTAATGACTGATCAAACACGTCTATGGCGTTTGCTGCTCTCTTTAACCCCAAGGAAACTAATGGAGAACATCCCCAAGTGGGCGTCAACATTACTGCTCTTCTTTATTGACTTTAAAGCTGAACAAAATTAACATTACTAGTAATGAAATCCGTAGTAAAGAACAGTATGCCCTGGTGGTAGAACAGCATTAATTAATAAATCAGGTTTGTAAGAACTGCCAGTAACATCAGAATAAAACACATGTTAAGTTTTCTAATTGGTTTAGAAAGCCTCCTTAATCATTTCAATGCATAATTCTCTTTGGTTATTATTTTTTTCTATTTTACGCTGCTTTTTGTTAAATTGTTTTTTTTTTAATTCAGATCAGGGGAAAATTCTCTAATTTTGTTCTGCCCTTCAATCATCGTAAAAATTAGACTTACATTTGAATTACATCATGAAGTCAGTGATTTAAAAAAAAAAGAAAGAAAGAACAGAATAAATCTGAGCAGAAAGCCAGTAAACAGACGACTTGTGTAAGTCAGAGACTGAGAACAGTTATAACAAGCCGTTTTTCTCGTCCAGACTGGACACAACGCCGCCCTCTCACACCCTTAAATCGACCTAAGAGGCCGAATATCATTTGTTGACAGAACCTACGTGGACAGACAAACAGCGAAGAGCCGTGGAAAGGGTGTCAACCGTGTCAACCGTGTCAACCGTGTGGACCCCAGTGATAAACTTTGGTTACCAAACTGGCTGTTTGGAAAACAAAGACCGCCTGTAAACACTCTCTGGCAGAAATTCCAGCTCCACCACCCCTCATCCTCGTACTGTATGGATGTGAGATTTATCTGGCTTCTCATTATCCAAGGAGAATATAACCACAAACATCACAAACAACACCCAGGCGACGGTGTATCGTCGTATATGAAACATTTAAAAATAGAAGAAGAGGAAGATAAGGAAGAACAGTTAATGTTTAATTTGCAAAAACAACGCCCTGACTAATGAATTTTCTAAGTTTCTTCCCTTGCTTGCAGCTCCTTTTTTGGCTTTGTTTTAATCGAGCATGCGGATTTAGAGAAAAACATGAGGGACAGTAGGAGCAGGAGAGGAGGGAAGGAGGGGGGGGGGTGTTTGTGCAGAAAATACCTTATTTGGACTTTTTTTTACATGATTTAACAGTGTTTTGCCAAAATGAGACACTGGAGTTAAAGTGGGAGACAAGAAACAGTTTTCTCTTGAGAACTGCAGAGAAGTATTAAACAGAAAGTGTGTGTGTGTGTGTTTGTGTGTGTGTGTGTGTGTGAGTGAACTTCGGTGTGCAGTGTCCAACATATTTTTCTTCTTACATTTCAAAGATCTACCAAAAAAAGAAGCCAAAACACGGGGTGTAATTCATAACGACCTCTGAAATACCCGGACTCTGCATTTATCTCCTTCTAGAAGAAGAAGCTCAATTTCCCTTCACCTAAAAATATGTACCTCCGAAATTCCAAGGTGACTCATAGTTTGTCTCCGAGTGTAAGCACTTCAGAGGCAACCTTTACAAACGCTGGGGGAAATGCGTAGAATTGAAAAGCTCGGTGACATGAGGAGCCTGCGTGGTCTAACTCTGCGCTGATTCTAGTTTTCTGGAAGTGCCGCAGTAAAGTGGAATAACCTCGCTGAGTGCTGTGACCTTGTTGCACTCATGAAAGGGGGGTGTTCCAGGAGTCACACACGACAAATATAAAAGGCATATCGAGATGACGGCTGGGGTTAACTAGCACTAACGTGTGTGTGCCTTTAGGTTAAATGATAAAAACAGTAGCGACTGTAACATTCCACTTTGACGGGGCAGGATGGACACACCCTCCCGAACAAAACAGGTCTCTCCAGCTTCTTATCTCCCAAACAATCTGAAGAACTTGGCACCTATTCATTCACTGTTTGACCACGTCTTACATGAGAATCCTGTTAATTATTGTTTCTAATCCAAGTTCAGCCACAGCTGCGGCGATAACAATCTACTCGGAAACATCCGAGTCGTCCTCTTGCTTCTCAGGTAAACCGGGCGTCTTCAAGTTCCGGGAAGGAGACCAGCAGGTGAAAAGCGGAACGACGGCAACCACAGCATCTTTGTTTAGCCTCATTTCTTTCAGCTCTGCATTGTTCCCCAATGGCACGCCGACATGCATCACGTGGGGTGCAAACTTTCTTTTTAACATAGTTGGTTACTTTAAAACCACTGCGTCACAGACATCACTGCTTGCTTAATAAAGGCAGAGATTCATTTTCCTCCACCTACACCCACAGAAACCCCTAGAGGGAAAGACAAGTGTGTTTGTTCCAACTCATCACAATAAATGTAATTACACTAGGTACTTAATCTGTTTTTTTTCCCTTGTTTTCTTGTTTTTTTTTTTTCTTTTGTACTTTTTTTTTTTTAACAAGAGCCTTGTCAGTCTGTAATTAGTGATCACTGAGCGGAATCAGAAAAACCAGAAAGACTTGTTTTTTTGCGTCTCTCTGTCTTCCTTTTTTCTCCCTGAGGGGAAGAAGCCCCCCCCCCCCCCTCCAACAACGTTAACTCTTACAAGCTCGGGTGCTTGTCCTCACAACCTGTGAGATTTTGCCATAATAAAAGGTAGACGTGGCCGCGGACCGGATGAGACGTGGAATCCTCCGGGTCTCGCGGCTGTCTAAGTGTTTTGTTTTGTTCGCTGTGAACAGAGCAAAGAGCCGGGCGGCATCTCGGTGCATTCAAAGGGCTTTGTCTCTGTGCTTTGATACTTATTACCCTCAGCAGCGGGGAAACCGACGGAGGGCTGGAATCTTGAAGATGCAGCAAAATTGGAAATCAAACCAGTCCATTCTTCCCTTTCTTTTAACCGTGTAAAATAGCTATAAAAAAAACAATAAAAAAATAAAGTGGCATTTTCAAAACCTCTTAAATAAATGATTTGATGATTTGACTTTGATTTTCAGTATCAGATCCATCATTTGGGGTTCTTGGTGTTTGCTTGGTATCTTTGTTGTCATTACATAATCTCTGAGATGTGTGCTGCTGCAGCTCAGACAGTTGGTCCTCCTGGAGATGTTCGTGGCCCCAGTTATTGTTTATTACATCCACATCATTTCCAAAGTGTAATGAAAACAGCAGCACAGATACTTTTTTTCAACACGAATGCCTCCCAGTAAACAAAAACCACCCCAGAGAAAAATACATTAAAGAGATTTTCTTTGTTTGCTTTCAAGAGCCGATGTGTGAAGTACTTTTGAATACGGCTCATGCAAACCGCTAAGAAAGTCGCTCTCTTACGCCGTTAGCCTAACCCATCAGATATCCTTCCTTATTTTCCGATCAAGAGAGCCGTGACCGCTTTCTGCTGCATGTAAGACACTGAATCCTCATAACCTGGCCACGAGCAATTGGCAACAAAATTATACATGTGATGGACCGTTTTATATGGAAAAAGGAGTTCAATCTCAGTCTTACCAGACCAGACTAACTGACAAGCGCCAGTAAAAGCGATCTTGACAGCGAGATGAAGAAGGAGCAGGTGCTCTGTATAAACACCCCCTCGTTAAAGATTTGAACTGGCGCTTGTTTGAATAACTTTCTAAGATGAAGGCTAGGTGTTTATCTACCATTGATTCCCACGTTGTCCATTAGACCTCGATGGGAGGACCAGCAGTTGTCAGAAGCCACCATTACAGGAAATCCATACCTAATACCTTCCTTTTTCATGGCTCATTTTAAAACTTCAATAGCAGAGCAGCAATAGCGTGGCCTGTTATCATTAAATCTTCATGAGAAGTTGATAGGAAGTGATTTCATATAGGCTGTTTTGCTCCAGTTGATATATGTTGCTTTTGTTTTCCTTCGGCTGCTTTCAACCAGAATCTCGAGATGCAAGCAGCCAGCCAGTGTATGTACACAACTTGAAAATTGCACAATTCAGCCTCGTTTCTGATGCCAGTGCACTTCTCCCAGAAGCTGCAGGGGGGCCACGGGTTGTGACTGCAGCAGTGCAGGCAGCAGTGGAAGAAAACAACAGCAGCCAAGGAGCTGGAGCTTTTAAATTGAAATGTATATTATAGATATAGATAGGCGAAGTCGCAGCGAGCCCTGCAGCCATTCTGGGCTGTGATGAAACAATGACCCAGGAGCATCCAAATTTAGAGACAAGCTGGGTCTCCCAGGAAGCATCTCCATTTGGGCTGCAGTGGCAAGTGTGACCCTCATCTCTCTGCTCTTCACCTCCTCCTAATTGAATCAGGCTGCTGCCCAGGATAATTCTGTGTGTGTGCGTGTGTTTGTGTGTGCGCGCGTGTGCGTGCACGTGGGTGACTGAGTGTGAGTGAGAGAGACAGAAAGAGAGAGAGAGACTGTGTTTGCAAGGAGTCTGTTAAATCAGATTTAAACACATTAAAATGCGACATTCTCAGCTGAAACACGCTCCATGCTAATATGTTTTCCTTGTGAAAGATCGGGAGTATTGTGTGCGTTTTGGGCCTTTTTACTCCAATTCCCAAAGGGCAAATGTTCAGTATAACCCCCTTTAAAGATGGCAAAGAGGAAGTTATTAATGTCCCTCATGGACAATCCCAAGAAAATGTTTTTGGTAGTATTTTCTTACATATCTGCCGAACAAAACCTACGTTTGATACAAGGCTTCCCACCATATTCTGATGCATGGATTTAATTAAGAAGCGGTGGAATAAACATTAAAAATGTATGACTGGAAATTGCCGCAAGTTCTAGACTCCCTTTTTTCCTCTCCTTTTATAGTTCCTCCCATTGAATCTACCAAAACAATGTTTAAGCACTGTTCAGAGCATTAATTAAAGGATTTTTCTTCTCAGTGTGAAAGACCAATAGTTTCTGGTGTAGACTTGGCATCGTCAAGGCCAGACATGGACACAAAGAGGGGATGCTCAAGGGGAAAGAGAGTTGTTAGGTTTCCATTGGAATTTTTAATTTTTGCTCACCAGCTACGACACCAGCAGTCTCATCAAGCTTGCAGGATTTAAACAGGGCTTTGAGGAGCTTGCGCCTAATAAGTAGTCAGTAGTCTGCTTTAAGAATGTTGAGGTAAACAGGGTTTAATTAGGAAGGGTAGAGCAATCTGGGACAGATGTTGTGCAGGAGGAATCATGCTGTGACTGTTTTTGGATTGTGTAGCAGTGAGGCAAAATAAAAAAAAAAATGAAGAAAACTTTTCTCTACTCCAGAGACGAGATAAATAACTAAGTGATTCAAACGATTTTATGCATACAAGCGCGCACACGTGCGTGGTGTGTCTGGGCCTGCAAGCGTGGTCTTGCTGGAGGTTATTTTTGTTATCAGACTTTATTTAGATTTCTCATCCCACATCACCAAACTAATCTTTAATACAAAAGGAAACAACTCTACATAAAACGTACCGACAACTAACACCTCAAAACAGCAATAAAAAGCCTCAGCCTCACTGTGTTCCTAGCTAATGAAATTAATTAACTTTAATTGTTTTATTATTATTAAAGGAAACATATTAATCCCTCTTTTCAAAAGCTGACAGTTGTCTGGGGGTCTTAATGACATGTTTTGGTTTTAATTCAACAGAAATGCAGTGCATCAGCTCACTTTGCAAACACAACTTTTCAGCTCTGTTGAAAGCAGCTGGTTTAAGGGGGGGAGGAGTCGGGGGCTCGAGTCCACGCCCTCCTTTGAAAGCCGTGCCACCTTTTGAAATCAGTTTTGCACGTTCCCCCATGAGAGGTGCAGCAAAGTATAAAACTTATCGTTTTTAAATGTGCTATATAAATAAAATTGACATTGACATTGTCCAAGATGGATTTTGAATTCTATTTTGATTTGGGTCTGTGATGTCACAGTGTGCCCCACCCCCACTGAATGCCATGTTTTCAGACTTGAGTGGCAACTAAAGAAGTGATAATGTTGCGTTATTTTAGGTGTCAGAGTTGGTAGTCTAAGAGCCAAATATATGTGAATAAGAGCATTGTGTTTTTATAATATGCCCCCTTTAATATCCAGATGATGAAAAAACTTACTGGACCTCACTACAATTTACAACTTCACAAAAATTGGCAGAATAGCTGTGATTAAAAATCAATATTCAGTTTAGTAAGCTTTACTAAAGCACAAGACTGTATAATAAGAATGGTGTAATCCATCAATGCTACTGAAATTGCAGCCTGTAAGGAAGGGGCTGGTATTCCAACCATGTTCCCCAGACTTCCCTGCACGAGCAGCACCACGACTTAAATCCTGCTGATGAGATCGCAGCGCTCCACCTCAGTCTCAAGTTACACCTCAACGACTTCAAACTCTTCTGGTGGGCAGTGGCCGAACAAGGATCTGCAGCCGACAACGATGCAGTAAATGCACCATTTTGGGAGAGCAACAAAAGCAAACTCACCGAAGGCAGCTTTTAAGGTTCCTAAGCCTGAAATAAGCACGTCCGCTAAGCTGAAGAAACAAGAGGATGGGAGTATGAGAATGAGACGGCAGAGGGTAGATTGCTGAGAGGATGGAGTGCTGAAAACAGGGAGGATGAGAAGCAGAGAAAGAGGGAGAAAAAGCTAGCTTTGAGGGGCAGATGAGGATGACAGCTAAATTTGGGAGGGAGGGAAGGAGAGAAAAAAAGAAAAGTCACGCATTCTTGACAGAAGCACCATGGCAGGATCACACAGCTATTTTTCATTCACACTCCTCTGCATTCGCACATGATTTCAAAGGTATCCAAGCCCCAAGGAAGCCTTCCAGCAAATGCTGTTTGCCAGTTTTTCAAGCCTGTCACTCCCTTTCCGTGTATCAGCTTGTGGGGGACAAAAGGGCCTCCTCCTGCTGCTGTCGCAACCGTTGTTGCCTATGCAAGGTAAACAGGTGAGGCAGCATCGTCCATTTCCCTCCACAATGCACCCCTCACGGATCAGCGTGCAAGGGAACCAACCTGATTGTGGGAGGGACAATGAGAGTCCCTTCGCATAGTCAGGAGAATACTTCGGTAAATGCTGATGACTTGAATGTCATGTAGGGAAAGAATGTGCACCCCGCTTTTTTTTTTTGTGTTACTGTGGCAGTTTGACGTAGAGCAGGTTGCTTGGTAATGCAGATGATTTTTTTTCCACCCAAGTCTCAATTTAAACCTGTGGATGTTGCTGTAATGAAAACAACACCCACACTGAAATAGTCTATATGAAAAACAGTCTGGAGCACTGCAGGAATGCAGGTAAAATCTAGTAAGCAGCACCAGAGGGACATATGAGGAGACACATATCGATATGCACAAAAGCCTTTTTTGTCCCTGCATTGTAGAGATACACACCATTCACTGCCCACAGTGCTCATTATGAGCTCCGGCACCGGCTCTACAGAGACGCTGAGGCTAGTAATCAAACGGGAGCCCTGGTGTGATCCTGTAGGCTGCCTTTGCCTTCCTTAGACCAGAATTAACTGAATATTATCTTTAAAGAATCTTCTTTAGCTTCTATAACCTCATTAACTTCATGTAAGTGGGTGCAATATTGCATTTTTGATTGCAAATGTGCTTTTATCGCCGAGTCGTGGAAGTAAACAGAGCAAACATGTTAAAACACTGCAGGCAATTTTGCTGCGACTCCCAATCATGTCAGCACGTAGGCGAAGTCTCACTTCATTTGGCCACATACGTGCCAAGAGTCATTACAGTGAAGAGTCTTCACTGTTAGACGCGCACAAGTGTGCGCACACACTGACACGGAAACGCGCACCTCATCCCAGCTCCTGGTTTTAAGCTGTGGGCTGATGCCCTCTAAACGTGATGAGGTGCCTTTGATTTTCGCTGCGTTCTACTCTGCAGACTCGCTCACGCTCGGTCCTTCCGTTCACTCCTCAGGCATTTACTGTACGTATTCAATTCTTCCTTTTTGATCCCTGACACCGGTTCCTTTAATCTGTCTGCATGAATTCATTGCTATTCCGCCATCATTCTCCTCAGATACGGAATGAAATACAGACGTCTTGTTTCATCTGTCTTCAAGATTCATGGCTATTTGATACTTTGAGATGATTGAAAACTCTAGAATCGGGTGCATTAATGACAGCCGTACACCTGCAAAGTATGTTTTCTCTTACAAGGGGTGACAATGTCACTGAAACATTACAAATGCTTACATTTAGTGGCAATGTATTCAGTCTATTTTCTTGAAAACAATAGCCCCCGCACTGTTGATGGATTTACAGTAAAAAGAAGAGATCCCCAGCACAGGAGCCCAGGAAACGTAAGGCTAAAACGCTGGCCTTGGATTAAAGAGCAAGGTATTGTGCATCCACTGATGGTCTCCCACTATCTAATTTGATCTCGTGAATCAGGAACTCAAAGTGGGAAGGGCAGTAAATCTCTCAGGTTCCCCGAGGAGCTGTGACACCGTTAAGTGATGAGCCCACTGTGGCAAAGCAAACTGCTGCCAATTTAGTGTTCAGGGACCTTCGTCTTTGAAATGCTCCCTGCTTTCCCAGATGGCTTTATCAAAACACTTTAGCGGAACACGACGTTCCCACGCCTCATCCAAGTCCAGGCCAACTCCGTTAGAAGAGTGTGACTTTTTTACCGGAGGACGTCACCCCTGAACGCAGGTTCTGGCACTGAGATGTCTGAATTACTGGGTACAAGGAAGATGAGAGAGCAGTAGGAACCTTAAAAAAAACAAACACTTTAGGCATGTGGCCATGAGAGAAGTTGCTGTGGGTGGGGGCCAGCGTGGTGGAGGTATATTGCCATAGTAACAATGGACAGCCCACCAAGGATTCCTGAGCAAACACTAGCATACGGTTTAAATAGCAACTGAGGACCCCAGACAGTGTGCCTCCTTGTTCAAACAAAATCATGCTGGCACGGATAACACCAGCATTTTAAGTATAAATTACAAGGTCTCCAATTGTCATGTCATGTCCCCGATTCACTGGGACAAGAGGCTGCCACAGCAGAGAAAAGCTTATTCAAAGAGATTCAAAAGAGCAGACACACACATGCACACACCCAGACGTAAATCTTTCAAATGTGCAGAGGACGGTAAAGGGAAGCAAGTGCGGTTATGCATGTTAAGCACATTTGCTTAGACATCAAACGATCGGCCGCAATTGGCTTCATGGGGGAAAGTAATCTGCGCTACTCAAACATTTGCTGCAGCAGCTCCAGAATTCTGATGGTGATTAAATAGAAAGTAACCGTCTTTGCTCGCAGTCTAGTCGGGGATCGCCGCGACATGCACGCAAATGTCACACATGCAGGCACTTTGCCGCTTGTCGCAGTCACTTTGAACAGCCCTCATGCCGCCGGTCCGTAAGAGCTCTTCACCGTATGATAGGCTTCCCGTATGCACTTATGTTCCCAGCAGTTTGCCACCTTCCACGGAAGACTGTTATTAATGTATCATTAGAAGCAGATTAAATGATGAATCTGACGTTAAGTGAAGCTTAATAAGCAAAGGCTGGGTTTGAAAAGAAGTTGGGATAAAATATGAAAAACCTGGTCATGTTTAAGCGGCTTTGTTTACAATTATTCTAATCATTTTACAGCCTCCAGACATGTCAATTTGATTGATACCCTTGCCTCTCCCCCAATCCCAGACCTCATCAAGCCAGAACCAAACAGCAACAAATGTAACAACATTCCTTATTTCCCCCGCCTCTGTGGCCCAGCTTACCCTCCCTTCTCAAGGCCTTCTCACCATTGAATCCACTCTGTAATTTACAATTGCCTATTGTGTCCCGAGTGTTGCATTGGAGCAAGTCGGACTAAATGAACCGTGTCAAAGACCAGTCTTTTAGTCTTGATTACAAACGCCGGTTTGTCTCGCTCCATATCAGCAGCAAACTGAGCAAACGCCGCCGCTAAGAACATGTTATTATTCAGGCACCTGGGTTCACACGCTCATTTCCCCGATCAAAACCATCGGGCCAGTTCCTTGCCAGTGGCCAGTTTGATTGACTATTTGTAGCTGTTACAAAGAACACTTGCTGTGAAGAGAGGAGGAGGAAAAAACCAGGAGAACTCCATCTCCTGAGATTGTGTGAGAAAAAGAGTAAAAGGTGAAACCAAAGCTGGATAATAAACAGGCTATAGGGCAAGGTACCGCAAATCAATACCTGAAACCATATTAAATGTCTAGAGCTCCTCAATCCACAGCAGAATTTGTCTGACTAAAGCCAACATTAGAGTCACGGCTACTTTATATTGCAGTTTCCAACAGGGGTGGCCGATGGGAATATGCAACATATATAAGTACGGGCATGAGGGCTGTTGCCAGACTATAAACAGTAAAGTTTAGTCTGGCTCCAGTATAGATTCTTTTTTTTCCTGAGTTTTTTTTCTTTTTCTTTTTTTTTTAAACTCTGTTTGATCCTAAAACTTTAATGTTAAACAAAAAATATTTTTTTTGCCACAGACTGCAATAATTTTGTATAATCGGCGGATACTCTTAAGTCAGAATGCCACCGCTGAAAGTTAGAAAAGCTGTCAAAAACCAACATGGCTACTACTGAGCAGACTGGGTTTTTCTGCAGGTAGCTTAAAAGCCACATTTCCACAGAGCAGTATGTCTCAGTTTGAGCCAGAAGGATACAGTTTGAGGTTGTAAACTCTAACCTGGCTTGTATTTCTGCTACTAGGAATAGAGTAGGACCATAGGCTACTCACTTATGAGAGTACAATCCACATAAACGGGAAATCTGACTGGCTCCCCGAGTGTCCTGTCACTTAGCCGTCCTTTTGTCTGAGAAAGATGGTCAGATAATAACAGATGGGTGGATGTTAAACAAAATTCACAAAACAGGAATGTCTGCTGCCAAAAAAGCACTTCGAGAAAGAAGACAATTTGAATGGTTTTGTACACAATTTGGACTTAGAAGTTAGAATTTCTAAGTTCTAAATTGAGATTTCAACTGGAACGTCCTCCTCTGTGCGCGCACTCTGTCCTCCGTTCAGTGAGCTCTTCAGCCGTAAACTCCGGCTCAAAACGGTAAGGACGGCCATCATATTCAAAGTCGTCGTCCACAACCTCAGAATTTGACAAATATTCAGACATGTTTCAAATAACTAACAGTAAACTAACAGTAGCGAACTCCAGCTGTACACGGAGCTGTGTCTGGGACGCGCGCACAGAGATGACGTCATGAGTTCAGAGGTCTTGTTTACAAACAGAAATTTATTATTTATTTAATACACAGACCGCGCCACAATGTTACAACAGGTCCTGGAAGCAGATCTAGTGATTCATAAAAGAAATGAACGAGTTTCGTGGCAATCATGTGTTATTTAGACGCTGCAACGTCTGCGTCCGTCTGTGCCCTCATGCGCTCCATTACACGGAGAAGCGGCTCGCAAAAAACCTCCTAATATCTTCCGAAGGACTCCAAATCACACCAAACTTTTCTGGGTGAGTATACAACCATAAAAAATGGCATAAATAAGGTCCAGGTTGTAAAAAACCGAACTTTCCCTTTAAGTCAGAATGCCACCGCTGAAAGTTAGAAAAGCTGTCAAAAACCAACAAAAAACCAACACTACTGACATCAACAAGACATTCGGGTAATTCTCCTGTTTAGAACACTTAGGTCTTATTTTGTTTACAGAAAGTAAGACATACACAGGACTGTTTGCGTTTTACCAGTGGACGTGTTACTATGCTGCTTTGTATGTGCTAAATGCAGCTAGTAATGCTAACAATGCTAGCAGCGGCTACAGCAAGGCCAGTGTTTGGAAAGGTTGATTTTCTGATGTTGTCACTAGAATACAGTAACGGTTGGAGAGTAATCCCTCTTGGTTCCTACTTCCAACACCAATTATACAGCGGCAAAAGAAGGACTGTAGGCTAGTCGAGATTTGACTAATATTAAAAACGGCAAACAGAACTTTTTGCTGTGTGGAGCTTGTTGATAAGTCAGAAATCTTAATAGGTTCAAACTAATCTGTGAAAGACCATTTATTTGCAGCTGTCACTCAGCTCAAGTCTGACAAACATTAAATTTAGAAGCAACAGCTAGCTATTGATCAGCAATAAATTACTTGTGGCATAAATGTTAACATTTAGCTGCCAGGAATTGTAGCAAAAAAAAAAATAACAAGATTGCTAGCATTTTTTTAAATTATTTGTTTACATAAAGTGTTCAAACCACAGAAGTGTGCTAGAAAAAGTGTGACAGTACAGATTCACAAGTTTGGTACCTTTTCCAATTTTAGACAAATGCAAATCAGACCAACCCAAACAATTGTTTGCTCAGTGGAATCACAACTGAAGATGCAGGAGTTAAAATTGAGCATTCCAGCAAAACGAGCAACAGCAAGAGATGCTGAAGGGAGGTACATTAAGAGAAAAACAATGCCCTTTTTGAACGTCAATAACTTATTAACCTGGTTTAGCAATCATCAAACTAAAACTCCGAACTTGCAGCCTATATGAGAACGAAAGGGGCTGTGAAAACATTCACATTTAACAGAATAGTAGCAGCTTGATAAATGACTCCAGTGATTGATTTTCCTCTGATCAGATTAATCTTTTTGGCAGTGTCCCCGTCTCTCATTTATCATCACTTTATATGATACTGGATCATTAAATGGGACACAAGTCGTGCACATTTTAATTTCATGCAACATGTCTGTGGGCTAAAAGAGCAAGGAGAGGAACAAATACACAAAGAAATGTAGAGTGGGAGAGAAAGGCAAACTGAAAAATTGGCATTTTCAAAAAAAAGCCAGCTGGACTTCATATTTCAGTTGATTTGATAGCGGCTACCTTGTGAGGCGCGTCGTAACTCCAGCTGCCCTGTGACCTTCATTCTTCAGCAGGCAGGCAGATTCCTCCAGCCTCTGACAAGATTTATCAGGCCTGGCTAATAGCCTGCTCTCTGCCAGGTAAGGCCTCATCGATACAGCGGCCAGGGCTGCCCCTGCCAGCGCTCTGCTAATGAATATTTCTGCTCTTTTGCACACTTGCAGGAAGTTTAATACAGGTGCTGTACGAGTGTCACAGCAGTGTCCAATGCTCAGACTTGGAGTTCCAAGTCAAGACAAGAGCCATTGTTAGCCCGTCTTGTTGTGGGGTTTTAACAGGTGAAGAAAAAGTATTACTTTAGCCTTCCGGCTCCATCTGCCTCGGTCCACATGTGCACAGAGAGTATATGTAATAACCAGACGCACATACAAATATAATGAACTGCATTCGGTGGGTAAACACAGCAGCATGGGCACACAGAAAAACACACCCACACACATACAGGATATTGAAACCCTCTCAGGCATGTCGCTGCTCGTGTGCCTTGCGTGCCGGATGATGGAGAGGCTGAACTGTGGAGGCCCAGTTTGCTCTCTTCTCCAGCCCCTCGCTGGATACACAAGCACGCACAAACACACGCCCTACTCCCACACGCTTTATCACACCCCTCCACACGCAGCAACACGGTGTGCGCACCCGCCGAGAATACATGCACAAACTTTCACAGCACCCCCCCCCACAGGCTTTGATGGATAGTCGGAGAGTGCTCTACCTCCTGTTTCGTACACATATAATCTCATTTGGGGGCCACATGGTAGGAGCCGCACCAAAACAGGGCTAATAGAAGCAGTCAAGCTGTCTTTTTTCTTCCACTTTCCGAGTGGAGTCACATCCATTATCCGCTGCTGCTTAGCAAATATGTAAGACCACAATCGAGTAGGCCTGTAGCGATGTGTCGATGGCGTCAACGTTATATTTTGTCGTTGACGCATCGCCACGAACACGTGGGTCACCCAGCATAACATTTCGCACTTTACAGAATGGAAACTAAAATCATGACCTCCTTTCAACGTGCCCAACAAAGCCTTGCAAAAAGCCCCAAAAAAACAGCTCACCCTCAGTCATCAAAAGATCAAAAGTTGGGGATTACTCTAGATTTAGTACCAAAATGCCTTTTGGAATTGGCATCCCACACCCGCACAACAGCGATTTTGGAGCATCTAAAGTGGAGGCAGCCCCTTGTCTCTCATTGACGAGACAATAATAATTGCGAAAACAAAAGTCACATGATCAAATTACGGTATCCATCAGCTTCTACATTTGATGTTCTCTGGTCTTAAGGCAGTTTACCGGCATGAAAACTTTTTTTTTTTTTTTTTTTTTTTTTTTTAAATCGGTCAGTAGAAACTAAAGTGTCACCGGAAAATGATTCCTACCGAAAACATGTTTTTTTGTGCCATCCGCCATAGAAAGGTGACGCACGTGGTTAGACTTTTTTGAATGTAATTTAGTGTGAAACAGTGCCCTTTTTTCTCCAAATATGTTATTTGTAACGTGTTAGTTTTAACACATTTGCATAATATGCAGTGCAATGCAAAACATTGTGTTGTGCACAGTGTTTTGCATTGCACTGCATTTTTTTTAATCTCTTGTAATTTTGTACAGGAGAGACTTTTGTGGGACTGTAAGAGTAAACAGGCTGGCATTTATTTGATACATTATGGTTTTTACAACAGAATAATAATCATTAGAATAATCGTCCGATTACTCATTAGATTAGTTAATTCATTGATAAAATAATCACCCGATTTACCATTTTAAAAATAATCTTCATCCGAAAGCAAACAGTCAAAGTCAGAAATAAAAGAAGAATGTGGTCAGGGAGATGAAAAGAAAAGAAAAAAGAAGGGAACAATCAAAAATGTTTAAATTACGCCTATATAGACACTGCTTCTCTAAGACACAAAACACTGGTTGCAGCTTCATAGACTAAATCACTTTGGAGCTTTCTACTTTAGGTGCCACTTAAGGAGAAATTATGGACTTCACACGTCTGGCTTTCATAGCCTGCATTCTCGTCTTCACGAAGGCCACATGTGACAGGGTGGGTGACGCTGAAGGGGTTTTATATCACCGCCCCTCTGACGGGGGCCACGGACCCCGCTGGCAGTTACCTTGACACCGCGGACCCTGCATGAGCGGCGCTGACAGGGGCCAAGTCATCTGATTCATCACTGTGATTCCTCCACATGTGAGTGAGGCAGAAGCCAATATTTAAACCTAATCCAAAGGGAGAATTTTCCTTTTAGAAAATCTCAACCCCCAAAAAAAGAGCCCCGTTTCCCACCTGTTTGAATAAACATCAAGAAAAACAAATAGCCTGTGACCTTTTGTGCAACACAACAAAAAAAACTAAACGAATAAGCCACTTTTTCGTAGCCTGACTTTGCCAGACACTGTTGCAATTTTGATGAGCTGCAGTGTCACAGCAAAAGCAGCACTATTGCTTTGCCTATTAGACTCAGCAACCACAAACCTAACGTTTGATCCCTGTTGTGATCCAGCTCCTCGACAGAGAACTATTCCCGAGGGTCGTGAGGTAGCCGAGCTAAGTGATGTTCTCATTTAGCTGCTTCTGGCCCCTGCAGTCGATACAAGAGGACAGCCACGCAGAAAACAACAAGGCAAGCATAGCATATCATAAACCTTGGGAGCCTTGTAAAAGTCAATTTACTGTACAAACTCCCCCTAACAATCGCAGTGGAGAACAAGTGCGTTATATAGCGAGCGTGCAGTGATTGATAGCTCCGCAGGAAAGGCAAATCTGCAAATATGAAACGGCTTCATCCTGGTGAGCTGCGTCTAATGTGATCGCTGGCAAGAACCTAATGAAATTCCATTGTCAAAGACATCAAATTGAAAAAAAAAGCAGCTAAAAGAAGGTGGCATCCTGGACTATTCCACTTATAGTCAGCAAATTCTTTCCTTTTTCATTCTTTTTTTCCTCTGCTTTTACCGTCATACGACAAGTGCCAAGGCCTCTTCAGCTCCTCAATAGGCATTTATTTGCACAAGAAGACATCCGTCCTCACCGGCATGTGCAAGTGGAAAAGGAGTTGAAGAAGAGGAAGAGAAAAGTAAACAATATATATATATATATATATATATATATATATATATATATATATATATATATATATGTCTATATATACACACAATGTTTTTTAGGGACTCCCCTACAGGTAAGTGAAGTTGGGAGGAAAAAAACCCTACTCATTAAAATATTATGCAGAGTAATATTGCAGACGGTACAGCAACCAGCTATAGCAATTGCTCCGGCTTTCTTTTTCGGTCTCCACCGTTCCCGCCTGCATACCAGGTATGTCTAATCCTTAGATTAGTAATTGCCTTAGAGCAAATGCATTCAAATCACCAAACAAAATTATACCAGAAAATGCTGCCCGCTGCAATTTCATGAGTATTACTGTGCTCTCTTACTGCTTCCATTTTCCTTTCGGAACATAAACAACAAAGGCCTGAGCAGCCATAGATTGAATTAAGCCGTAATAGATCCAAAACAATTTTGATAACGTCGGCCACAGTCAGCGGTACCGAGGAGCACTAATAATAATGTGGCAATAAACAAACCAGCTTGCTGCGCATCAGTTCAGTTCAGTCTTTTTTTTTCTTTTTTAATAGATGCAAGATTTGCAGATTGTACTTTTTTCATTACTATCCCTATCCCTATCCTGAATGTCGGATGGACTGTGACAGAAAACATTTTTCTTGCAGCAATCAGGTGTTCCCTTTTTTTTTTTCAAAAAAGAACGGATATCAGTTTTTATCAGTAAAAACAAAGATTATATGGGATTATAGGCTTGTATTTTGCAAATTGAAACCCACATAAATATCTGTTTAAAAAAACTGAGGCAGTCTGGTCAGTTTGTGGCCTCTCTTAAAAGTTTAGGCTGCAACACGTATAAGGATGAAACAAATGAGGCTTTAGGCAAAGTGCTACATTTTCATATTGGTTTCCTGCAGTACTTGAATCCTCAAGGGCATTCACATCCTACTTTTTGGCTACTAACACCACCCAGGTGACCTCCATTTGCATGGGGATATAGTTTGCCTCAGTAAGGCGAGGGCTTGCCCTGTGCAAATCAGACCCTTCACAGTCATATTCGCCTCATGCAGAGGCGCTGCAACTTGGCACCGTAGGAACAGCTGGCCCGAGCACGAGGGAAGGAGCACAGGGAGCTGAGTTAAGAGCAATGTCCAGTTATGCTGGCTGCATCAGCCCCGAGGCAAGATAACCTAGTTTAAGTGTGTGGACCGAGGCTCCGTCTGCCCTGAGGGGCTGCTCTGCAAGAGCGCAGAATACAAGCTGCTGTGGCTCACACTGATTAAAAGTGATCCACCTGGGCACAAGTGGTGCTTTGAAGTGCAATGATAAAACAGAAGCTGATGGCTTGTGCTAATTCAGTGGCTAAGTGATTTCATTCCTCCCCACATTACGGTTGGACTGCATTATTTTCTGGCACTGCTCAGAACAGAAGCTTTTGCCAAAAGTAATAAAGTTAAGTGCTCTGTTAAGAGAAAACACTACTCATCAGCCTTTGGATGCACACCACTGGTATGTAAGAATACATCAAGCATAATGTTGCATGCACATGGTGAGAAGCAGCAACGATACTAATAACACAAGCAGCGATCGGAGCGAAGGAAGAGTGAAGTCCGTCCGTCCAAACCCGAGCTGCTGCCGGGGAACAGGCTGGCCTCTCCCACACACTTAACACAGATTAATGACTGTTTAAATGTCTGACGGGCTAAAAAGAAAGATTTGCCTCCCTGATAAACTCCCTCAGTTGCCTGGTTACCTGCCCCAGCAGGTTGCCTGCGTGGCGACGGTGAGATTAGGTGGTAAGGAAGGAAGAAGACAGAACCCGACACCTCAGAGATTATATGTTCAGCCCTATGCGCCGTCTCCCACCCTGTCCACTCTATCTTTGCACCCAAACCCTTTCCCCTGAGTTCCGTGGTGAAACAGTAGGGGCCATTCTCTACACCACTAACAGGGCCGTCTTTTATTGTGCCTGTCTCTATCACTTTCCACACACACACACAAATATTCTCTGTCATCGGTTGTTATACATCCTTGTACTTTAGATCGGTTCAACTGTATTTGTAGCCAATTTTTCTTTTTTTAAAAAGTGGAATTTATTGATTAAAGTTTGTTTGAACAAACATGCAAACCCATGAAGTCAGTGTTATCTAACCGTCATCTATCTCAGTGTTACGGCTGGCTCCTGGGACACACACACACGCGTCCTTGAGTGTTTTACTTTGTCTGTGGCTGAAGTGGTCGTTACCAGACAACAGCATATTTTTAGATGCTGCATCCCTAAAATCAAGAGCATGACCACTTCACTGCTCTATCTAATAAAGTCATGCTTGTTAAATGCCACAATTGGAGCACATGAGCAAACACCTTCTCTCCAATTAACTGTCTTGTAAACCGATTAAATTAAACCCTATTCATGCAAGGGAAATGCATCAATGATCGGTATTTACTAAGCACAAAGGGCATAAAAGGCTATTTTAATACCTGCTGGCTGTTACATATTACACGCCTAACCGTATGCACCACATAGTAAATGCTGGTGATATTACCTAGTGGGTAACTACATTCTTTAATTGGCATTTTATTACAATTCCAGTATCCAGACGTAAAAGAAAAATCCCATTTCGAGCATTGCAACTTGACTTTATGCCAAGGCAATTCCCCATTCCAGAAAAGTTCCCAGCGCATTAATGTGGAGAGTAAATAAATAATTATATAAGCGGAGCATAGTGACACACAATACATGCTGCTGCTGCCGCAGCAGCAAATAGAGTGCCCTTTTAATTATGCAGGAGACATCCGAAAGCAACAGCACTCCTCACACTCTGGGAAGCAGTTCAGTGAATACACCATATTAGAAGCTGTAACAGACAGAGCAGGGGGGGGAAAGGGGGGGTGCGCAGTGAAAAGGGATTGAAATGATTTGAGAGGAGAAATGGCAAGAGGGAGGGGAGACGGGGTTATAGCGAGATGAGAAAGCAGATTAAAGAAGAAACTCCGGACAGAAAAAAAGGCAAATAAGAGAGCACTATTGTGAGGGGTGCGATGTGGCAGAGGCTGAAAAAACAGAAGGGGGGGGTGCCAAGGGAGGGAGAACGGACAGGGACGAAAAGATGCTCCGTACATATCCACAAGAGAAAATCAACAAAGGGAATCTCGTGTGAAAACATGAACACAGGAACAATAGAGGAAAAGAGAGAATAACAAAACGGGTAAACGAGTAAGAACAGTGCTGAGACCAAGTAAGATAAAGATCAATAATTCATTAGACTGTAATGCACAAGGATATTGTTCTTTTCGCTGAAAGACAAAAATCAGCTTGTTTAATCGAGTTTAATACTTTCTGTTGTTACGCCCAGCAGTGCAAAAAAACTGCCAAAAGAAAGTATATAACGGCTGTATCTATGACGGCTCGCATTTCCTGCAAATTTGAATACTTACTCAATTGCTACGGAACGCTTTTGCCCGTGACGCAGGCAAAAAAACTGATAATTGTTCAAATTAAATTACATTTCTTTTTAAATCACTGAGAGGAAAGAAGAATAAAAGGCATACGCTGAAAGATGGAGGCAAGGAAAGCGTGAGCGGGGACCAGAAGCAGCTGGCAGACATTTGTATACGGCAAACGATGAGAGAGGACACAAAACTGAGGTACACTATGGGAGGTATTAAAAAAAGAAAAAAGAAAAAAAAGCCACATTCACTATGAGATTGATGAATTGATGAAGACCTCAAAGCAAACAGGAATGATAATATGACCTCCTGTCTAAGCGGAGGCTGTAAAACTGACTCATAAACCTTTGCAAATCCACATCGAGGCTGCACGAAGATTACATCTGTTCCTTTTTTTGACTTTTGCTTTTTTTCCTCTTTCTCTCTTTCACATGAACAAAAGGCAGCCTTGTCACAGATAGAGGGCAGGTCAAGGCTTGACACAGCTAAGGAGGGCTGTTGCCGGCCCCTGCCACACTTCCCTTCTGGGACCAAATAACTGCAAACCAATTGCTTATGCGAGCTGTCTGCAACACTGACACATATGTGCCGGGTTGGTAGCTCTGACACCTTTGACACGAAGAGGCAGCCTCAAAACATGATGTACGGAAGTTTAAAAAAAAGTTAAGATATAGTTGGTCATGCAGTAACAGTATCCCTACCCAACTTTGTCTAAATCTTTCTATTATCTTTTAATATTATACGTGAATGGCACTCCAAACCAAAACAGATCAATACCGCTAACTTGACACACATTAGCACCATAAAGGCAACAACGCTGCTGAGACTAGCACTGTCAGAATGCATTATGGTAGAGAGAACACTAAGAGGAAGAAGCAGAAGACATTTAAAAGTGGTGGAGGGAAACAAAGGAACATTGAGATGTGTCTTCTTACCTGTTTGTTGTATTTGTTGATAGTTTGAGTGCTGTACTCAGAGCAGTGGTCAGATCCAAGGGAAATGTTATCTCCGGTGCCAACGAAGGTGTTGGCAGGGGGCAGGTCCTGCACTGCCTGGTGCTTTTTTCCAGCTGTTGGTGACTGTGGATGAAGCTGAACAGTGGGGAGTGGTGAACTGGACTTGTAGTGCCGTGCCAGGTCTGGGCTCCCCGGCCCGCCGTTGACTGAACGGTACCTGCCCATGCCAGGACTGTCCGACAACTTCTCGTTGACGCCGTCATAGCGCTGCCCATTGGGTTTGGAGGCCTCTACGGTCACAATACTGCTGTAGAGAGGCTGTTTGGACTTCTGTTTCTTCTTATCTTTTTTGGGTTTCTTTGATTTGTCATGTTGTTGTGGTGTAAAGAAGTCCTCGTGATCCTTCTTGCCGGCCTCATAACCATTCTTATTTTTTGGACGGCAATAACGGGCCATGACAACAACAAGAATGATGAGAATGACAGTCATGATGCCTGAAACTACCCCAATTACGATGCTTAAGCGCTGTTTGCTGAGATCATAGTTGGGGTCACCAGCAATGTTGGTGTTGAGAGATGTGCTAAGGCTCTTAGCCACCTGGGCATCTACTACTGTGGAATTGGAAAGAGTCTCGTTAACATATACGTGAACCAAAGTTGTGGTGCTCTGGGAAGGCTGCCCACTGTCATTCACTTGGATCACCAGTCTGTGGAGGCCGTAGTGCTTCTGTTCCAGCTTTGCCATCAGTGAAATGACCCCTGTGCCCCCATCAATTTCAAATAGCTTGAATGGATTGCCTCCAATGATGCTATAGTTCAGATCTGCATTGATGCCAGTGTCTGTATCAGTGGCTATGACAGTTCTGACGACTGTTCTGATGTTGCTGGAGGGAGGAAGAAGGGTGTAAGAGCTGTTTATAGGAAAGGTGACAGTTGGTGGGTTGTCATTTTCATCCATGACAAATAGTGAGACGGTGGCTGTGGCCGATCTCGGAGGGTCACCACCATCTATCGCTTTGACACGGAATGTATAGGTGGTTTTCTGCTCTCGGTCAAAGGACAGGGTGGAAAAAATAGTCCCAGTCTCATTCTCAATAGAAAAGATGTCTTCTTCTTCTTCAATGAAAAGACCCATGTCTGCATTTTGTTCTTTATCCGCATCAATTACTGTAACCATGCCAACTGGGCTGTTTGGATCAAGGTTCTCTTTGACATAAAAGGTGAACACATCCTGCATGAACTTTGGCTCATTGTCATTCTTATCAGCCACAAGAACGACCACAGTTGCAGAACCCTGAAGTGTGTTTATGCCTTTATCTTTGGCTATTACTTTGAATTCATAGCGTTCTGTTTGCTCTCTATCCAGGATGGTGTTTACTCGGATGTCTCCACTGTCTGCATCGATAGAGAAAATCCCATTTACTGATGAGTCTAGGGAATAGGCTATTTCAGCATTCTTCCCACTATCTGCGTCAATGGCTGCCACTGTTGTCACCCTCTCGCCAGGGGCATTGTTTTCAGGGAATGACACCTCCACTACATTCTGGCTGAAGATAGGAGGGTTGTCATTAGTGTCACCCACTTTGACGATAAGAGAGTTATTACTTGCCAGACTGGGGCTTCCAGAGTCCACAGCCACTATGACCACATTGTATTCCTGTGTGGCCTCATAGTCCAGTGGTGCAGACGTGTGGAGGAAATACTTCTTTTTATTCTGCTCACCCTCCATCTCACTGGCTGGTTTGAGCTGAAACGGCACATCCCCTACAACTGTGCAGGTAACGATGCCATTTTCTCCCTGGTCACGGTCTGACACCTGAACTAATGCAATGGGTGTGTCCACCACCACATCCTCAGCCACGTTTGCCACCCCATCTTTTAGATATATGCGGCCTATTTTTCTGATTTCAATAGATGGCACATTATCATTCTCATCCTTGATGTTCAACACCACAGTGGCCTTGTCCATTTTGGGTGGCTGGCCTCGGTCACGGGCCATTACCGTGAACCTCAATTGGCTCACTTCTTCACGGTCAATGCGGTGCAACACACTCAGCCACCCTGTGCTCTCATCCAACCTCAGCAGCCTCCTTACGGATTCTGTGGCTGCCCCAAACACATACTCGATTTGACCATTAACCCCCACATCTGCATCAGCTGCTTTCAGCTGTAATATGGGGGCGCCAGGGGAGCTGTTTTCTGGTAGGTCGGCTTCATACACACTTTTTTCAAACCGAGGGTTGTTGTCATTCACGTCAGTGATCATTACTCTCAAAATGGCCTGAGAGGAGCGAGGGGGGTCTCCTCCATCCCTAACACGCAACGTGAGCTCATAGGAGTCTCTCTGTTCCCTGTCAAGGGACCCTTTAATAATGAGTTGAGGCTGCTTCTCTCCATCAGTAGTGTCAGCAACTTGCAGTTCAAAGACACTGCTCCTGCTCGCTCCTTCCTCAAATCTCCTCTTCCCGGAGTATGAATCCCCAGAAGACCCCAAGCGCCTTGAGTTTTCCCCATTGTCCTGAATAAGCTCATATCTCTCAATTCCATTCCTGCCAAAATCTCTGTCTGTGGCTGTGGGCAGCAGATAAAGGGTTCCAATGGGTCTGTTTTCCTCCACAGACAGTGTCAGAACAGGGGAAGGGAAAGACGGAGTGTTATCATTTATATCTAATATGATGACTTTTCCCTCAAAGAGGTCCACCCAGCTCTGGGCCGGTCCGATCACTGACACTTCAAAATCTATAAAGCACTCATTCTCATCGAATATCATCTGGCACTGCTGTAATTTCTCACGGTCTATCCGCCTCTCGTTGGTGGTGAGCTCACCTGTTATATTGTCTATTTTGAAAAATTCAGAGCCCGATTCCAGAGTGAATGTGACCTCCCCCGACCCGGCTACGATGCCCAGGTCCACGGCCACGTTACCTACTCTGACATCGGCCGGTCCCTCCTCGGCTAAGCGGTACCGGAGCACTTGCTTGGCAGCGGGAAGGTGCACAAGCTGCAGGATCAGCATGCAATAGTACAAATAGTCCACTGCACCAGTAGTCCTCATTGTTCACCCTTTGCACAAAAAAAAATGTCCACGTAAATATGAAAAATGTGTCAAAAGAAAGAAAAAAAAAAGGATCAGTCAATCAGAAAGTCTGAAGGGAAATATCGTTTGGCGGTGCTTCAGGATGCGCAGAGACTTCATCCTCCGGACGACTTCCTCTCGTTTCTGCTGCAGCAAAAAAGCAGCAAGTGCACGGGGCTTTCCCCTCTCCTCCCAGTGCTGAATGTTAGTTTAGTTTACCTTAATTTATTTAGTACAAAGAGAGGAAAAAAAAAGAGGCTGCACGCCCGAGAGGCTCCGGATGGCGCCTCAAATATCTGAATGCCTCGCGCGTAAAAGCCGAAACGTTATAGTCCAGGCATCAGCAGAAAGTGAATTCCGTCCATGTCGCCCCGTTTTACTCACAGTTTGTAGAATGTCTCTCTTTTTTTCTCCCTCTCCCTCTCTTGTGGGCGAGGCTGCACTTACTCCTCTTGTCTGATGTTGCGTCCGCGGCTGTCAGAGAATCATTTAAATGCCCGCGCAGTTTCCAAACTCATCAGTCTGAGCGCGGAGCGGATTACCTGCCGATCCTCAGCCCGCTCTGCTCCTCCAAAGTCTCTCTGCAACAAGCAGTATAATCGGGCTCTTTCTCTCCTTTTCACGAGCCAACTCCACGACGCACAATCCGCAGAAAAATGTCAGGATTGTATACAAAAAAGAGAATGAAATAAAAAAAAGTAAAAATGAAAAGAAAAGTAAGGTGTATATCCGACGCAGTGTTTTAGGAAACGTTTGCTTGAATCCTTCACCGTGTCCAGCGTGTTGTGCCTGCTTCTCTCACCTGCAGACGCGCCGCATGTGTTGGCAGCCCCTATCTGCAGCACTCTGAGAGGGATTCACAAATGATATTGCAGTCTCTCCCCCCCACACCTCCTCCTGTCTCTGCCTCTCTCTCCACCTCCCTCCCTCCCTCCCAGCCGCGCACGGAAACAAGCTCGGACTCGGTCTGGATCTCCGGGTCCAGAGGCCACCAGACCAGACAGAAATAAAAAAGAAGGGGACGGATGCAGGAATGTGCTTTAACTTGATTTTCACGAGATGCTGCTATAAACTTCGCACTCAGGTTTAATATAGCATGGCTTTATTGCATCAAACCAACGTGCTCTGGTCTTTACACTAGTATGCCGCTTACAAACGATGGGATTATCACTACATGTCGGAGCCGGTGCGCTCTGGTCCGATTTGCGCGGCCCAACTTTTACGCACCGTGAGATCCACTTAAATGTGTTTAATGTGTCAGTATGGCAGGATGTTAAGAGCTGCCCGGGGACAAGAGAGCAGTGGCTCTGCGTCGGTGTAACGCGGAACCATAAATCAGCCTTTAAAGGCAGGTTCACGTCGTGCTGGTTCTCATCCAGCCCCACGTCGGATACAACGATCCTCCGCGGACGCGCAGGATTTAATTTGGTGCATTTTACCCTCCTCGGTGTTTAAAGTACACCCATCTCTTAGGCACGTACGCGCTTTTAGTCTGTCGTGTTCAGTGGTTTACAAAAAAACAACGTTTTGGAGCAAATCCGAGTGGATTTCTTCAACTTTGCAGTGGGATGCTGTCCCGTTGCACCGGCCGGAGGGACAGACACGGCAGGAGGGAGAGAGGAAAGTCTCAGCAGCTGCACTTTCCGCACACTGGCAGCCTGAATGCCAGCAGTGGCTGTATCCTTGCTTACGAGCGCCCTCTATTGGCGCATTTAATTCAAACCCTGTCAAAGTGGTCACGGTGGCACAGTGGAGACGAATCCACTCACTTCCATCCTTCTTTATTGTGTCACATTTTACTCAGAAATAAAAATGAGCATTCACTTGTATGCAATTGCTATGTGAAGCACAAATGATGATAAATTAAGTCCATGTTTACATTAAGGTCCAAAAATACTCATTTTCTGCTGGTGTTTACTCAGACATATGAGCATGAGCATGAGGTCCTGACTGTTAGTTTTCAAGAATGTTCCCATGCACGTGGGAGGAAATGAACTCCCTCTAGGGTGTGCAGCTCTTTTAAATGCAGAAGTGGTCTACCTCTTTGGATGCTTACATGTATTTTGATAATCAACTTGAAAGCCGTTTCATGAACAGGTGCAGGGTTTCCCCCCCGTTACTTCTCTGTGAATTAAGCAGGTAAAAAGGTTTGTTGGCTGATTCAAAGTGAGGCATTTGCATTTTGGGAACCTTCAACATGTGGTCAAAGGAGCTCTCAAAGAAAGTGAAACAACTGTCATTTGGCTGCAACAGCAAATTAAACAGAGTAAACAAGCACATTAGGAGAAGGAAGTCAACCGTTTGGGGCATTCTTGGGGGAGGACAAGTGCACAGATGAGTTTAACAACATGACTATTCCTCAATGCTGAATATGGACTTATTTCAGTCTTGTTTAATTCTCCAGTTTTGAAATTTTGTCTTGGCTTCTTGTGCTTTTTTTCCTTTGGTGCTCTTTGTCCTATTTGATTTATATCACTAAAGTCTTTCCCCTTGTGTGTGGTATCTCCTTTAACTTCCATTGTTCTGGTCTGTCCTTATTGTGACCAGTGGTTCTTGTTATTCTCTTACCTTGCTAGTCCATTTCTTGTCCCTACTGTTGCTATTCCTTGTGCCGTTTTCCAGTTTTGTTTTCTGTTCACCTCAGTCTTGTTTTTTCTCTCTTTAAATTAAATTTCTTGTTTTATTATTCATGCCTCCCTACTCTCCTGCCTTTGGGTCCTGTTCTCCTGCATTCATGTCCATGTAAGAAGACAGCGTACTGGAAGATCTCTGGATATTTTCTGTGGTTAAAGAGGGATCCTCTGGCAACAGCAAGATGAGTAAAGAACACATGACATGAGTAAGATATAACATTATCTAAGTCTACTATAAAGAAAAATACATCAAGGGGGTTCACCACAAACTATAAACCATTAATAAGACTGAACACATTATACTCTTCTACAAACATCTTTAAAAAAATATCTATTCTGGAACGTCATGTTTTAGATCTATACAACTGAGATGATTTTGTACCTGAAAGACAAATAGAAAATGTACTGAACTACTGAAGTGCGTTCGGATCCACTTTCTGCTCAGGTACAGGAGGAAAAAAACAAGCTTAAACAAAACAAAAATGGAGCCGAGTGTTGCTTGTCAAGGACAGAGCTAAAGGCAGAAATATCCACAAAGCAACAGGAGGAAATCTGTTATTTATATCCAGTATTTAAAATAAACATTATTTTTTTCAGTTAGATTCATTTGATAAGCTAGACGGGAGTCTCTGATAAAAAATAAGGGCTCATATACTCAGGACCCGAATACCTTCAAATTAAAAGTTTGATGACCCCCTTTGTAAAAGTAAAGTCTTATTATTACAGTTCTTCATGAGCCATAACCTGCTCAGTTTTTTACCCAGTGATAATTAGTATTTAAACCATTAAAAAAAGGAAAAAGTAACAAAGTCATATTAACTTTAGCAGGAAATCTTCTTTCCTGTCCTCAGTAGCCAGCATGAATCAGCTTCATCCAACACGAACGCCGAAGAAATAACAATAAGTTTGTAGCTCGAGGCTGTCTGAAGATACGTTGTGGGAATGAGCATGAAGGTGATCATGAGGCCAGAAACATGGAGATCAAGGCTGAGAAACCATTCTGGAAATCATTATCATAGATGTGGGTAACTTGCTCTCAAGTGGATGAGTGGTCGGTAATGATGCGAGGGAAAAGCGCTGGCTGGTGTAACACAGACCTCATCAGTGACAATGAGGTGTTTTGAAAACGAGATGTTCAAAAAAAGTGACTCATACTCCCACACCATGACTGATACTGATTAAAACATGCTCTGATCAGAGATGATACATCTCTTCATGTTTTCGGCCAAAAGAAGTGATTTTTCTGACTAAATGGTTTGCGTGTAATGCAAATATCAGGTCATGGCGCTGAATTCCAGCCTCAGAAAACACGGTTTAAAAAGGATGTACGTCTTCCTTTATATATTTATTTTTGCTTCTTTTGCTCTCTCCCCTTGGACAGTCTAGAAGTTTTAATGAAATGCGGGGAGACAAAATGAAAAACTGAAAAGATTGCACAGTCTGCTGAATTAATGCTTTCCATTTCATAAACATAATACGAGACGGAAAGTCTGCCTGTCCTTATTTACATTTTACACTGGCTAATGCTTACTGTAGTGCTGTGACACTGCGTGCAACAGATTTGCATTTATACTGGCTGTCGACATGAAATTACACCTTTGTTGTCCAACGATGTGAGGACGGAGGTATTTGAATGATCGACTGCAGTGTTGAAGCCCCAAAAATGCATTGTTATTATAGGTTTAACACATTGATTTGACACATTTTGCTAACAGGACTTCTTTCTTTTCTGCCAGGACCTAAATACCAGCCATGTAACAGCCATTGTGCAGTTTCATTTCTCTAATATGCTGCTGAGTAGCAGTTGCATGATGTCTATTCTTTTCTTCTTCGAGCTTTCCGTGTGATTATGCACAAAAATAAAATGTGCATTGGCGAATGCTGCGCTTCAAAATGATGGCCTCCATAAACTCAGTGGTCACAGCAACTTTGCTTATAAGTTACGTTGCAAAACAAAGAGCAAACATCCCTGATATTCAGATGAGGAAGCAGTGAGGAAAGAGCTGCAGGAGACGTGCATTTATCTGGTAGAGAACAGTAATTACACCTGAGTAGGAGACATTTGGCAACACTTGTTTATTCTCACATACATGGAGAGAAAACACAATTTTGTGGATATGCTCGCTGTAGGAAAATCAACCCGTCAACTTATTAAAAGGAAACTATTAATCTACAATAAACCCATCAGGGGTCTAAGGTAAAACACGAGGCTGGAATTGTATTTCAAGAGGGCCACCTTCCTCCTCCATCCACTCATTCCTCGTGTACATGACACTATCAGATTCTTCCAGGATCATTCCATACCACTTGGTTGCTATAATGTACTGTTTCGCCAACTTCCAATCACATAAAAGAAGAAAATGGCCATAAAGAAGGAAAATAAAGCAGTTTAATCTGCAAGATAGGAGTTTAGGGACTTGCCTTGCCTCCACATAAGTTCTCAAGAATATTCATTGTGGATCCATTCCTGGAGGCACGTGTAAACGGCAAAAAGCCCATAGCCCCAACCCAGGACCCCATTGATAGAAACCCACCTAATGTTTCCTATTTGGGGAGCCATTACCATTTGCAGGGAATTGTGACATCAGAGACCCAGATCAGAGTGAAATTACAAGTAGTTGTGTGTCTCAGCGGGTGCCCAGCAGCACAGAAGCACCACATTCTTCTTCACGCTGTACACCTCAGACTTTCAGTACAATGGGAGTCTTGTCATCTGCAGAAATATTCAGATGAGTATCCAGCACCAGAGATGGAAGGGAAGAGACTGGTGGACAGTTTTGTGGCACAGTGAGGGAATAGTCAGCTCATCTTGAATGTGAACAAGACAAAGGAGATGATTGAGGATTTTTTTCTATAAGTCTGACGCGGAGGGTGCAAACATTTCTGCAGTCAACTTTTGGGGGAGCAGCATCAGAGCCAGTGACTTAAAGAAACAGAACAAACTGATAAAGAAAGCTGGATCTGTTCTGGGGACTGTTGTGGAGCCTCTGGAGCTGAATGTGCGAAGGAGGATACTTGATAAAATGAAGAAGTCTTTACAAGTAGGTGATTCAGCAACAGAGTGTCTTCAGTCAGAGGCTTCTTTGGATCCGCTGCACCACAGCCTGGTACTGGAGACCCTTCCTGCCCACAGTAATAAACCTCTACAGTGAAGTCTCTGAGGAGACTGAAATCATCACGACTGCTACAATTGATTTCCCTTTGGGGATTAAGAGTATTCTTGAATTCTGAATTGAATTTGAATTATTCACCCTTCCCATACTTTTTTTTAAACATGTTTCTTTATTGGGTAATCCATGTAAATTATATTACACAATAAACATTTCTTTTAAAGGGTTCGACAGAATACCCCGTTTTATATTTTACCATACACACTCAAAAAAAAAAAAAAATAAATAAATAAATAACTAAATAAAATAAAAAAATAAAAAATAAATAAGGACACAAAACTAACATAACAAACACCCCAAAACACACACACTGCAAAATACGTAATTATAAACAGGTCCCAAAGTAAGTACCGATTACCAATCAAACTCTGACTTAAGACAATAATAATAGGAAAAATAAAGTAATAAACTAAAATACAGGACACGCAAAAAAATAAAAAATAAATAAAAATTAAAATAAACTGACATAAGAGGAACCCTAAAAAGAAATGAGACATGGTTAGCAATATCATACTTCTCTGTAATTAAGTTAAATCAAATTAAATTAATCTTCCAAGGATGCCAAAGAATTAACAAAAGAAAGAATAGGTTCCCAAATATAAGAAAACTTATCAGAGCAACCCCTAATACCGTATTTAATTTTCTCTAAATATAAAAATGACATCAGGTCTTTCAACCAAGAATTGGGAGATGGAGGTTTTTGGTCCTTCCATTGAAGTAGAATACGTCTACGAGCTACAAGAGAGGAAAAAGCAGTTATATTAATCTCCTTCTTAGTAAAACCCTTCCCATACTTGTCGTCACCTAACGTCACTTCATGCTGCAGAAGTGGGTTAAACTAGGAATTGAAAAAGAGGCACACCCTGCATGACAGGGAAGTGTAGGGAAGTTGAGTTGCTGACTCCACCCCCTTAAACCAGCTGCTATGAAAATAGCTGTGAAGGAATAATTGAGCTTTTGGTCTGTATGTCTGTGGTACTTTGACCAAATTATATCAGAGAGATTGTATTAAGACCTCAAGAAAGATCTTGATATTTGTGCTTTGATGCGAAACACTGAACTCATACCGAGGTTTTCGCTTGACTTACTTTAATTATGGGAAATATCAGACACTGTCTTACTTTAAATGTGAATTCAAAAAGCTTAAAGAAACTTTATTTTCTGTTCTAATCTGGTTTTGATTGTGTCTTTTGGATTGTTATCTTTGGCATCTTAGTTAACTTTCCTAGCCTGTCTTATTTTGAAAGTTTTTCTTACCTCTAATGTTCTCAGTCTGTTTTCATCAACTTTGGTGTGGATTCCAAGTTTTATTTGTTTGTTTTCTAGTTTTTATCTAACTTCTCCCGAGTTCTACATGTGGTTCCTCATCTAGCTTCAAATGCAGCACTTTGTTTTCACCTCAAATATAGCTCCAATATTTGTTTGTATTACTGTGAGGGAATTTGTCATCATTTAAATAATAATCAATGGTCAATTAAGTCGATTGTCCTTCACCACCTCAAGCTCACCGCTTTGATTATGATTATTATATTAAATCTTCATGCTATGATCAGATACTCAGAAGCAGGAACAGTTGATATTTTTATTTGCAACCTAGATGGAGTTGTATTTCTTTTTCTTTTCTTTTTTTAGTTTTATAAAGTTAAGGAAAATGGTACTCCAGCCAGAAACAGGCAGCAACTCAACTGAGAAGTATCCAACTGCTTAGATCTCTCCTGAGGGCCATAGCTCTCAGAGTAAATGGATCTAGGCCTATTTGAATTTACAAGCTTGAACATATCATTTAGTTCACACCAGCAGACCACCAAAATCCTTTCTGAATTAAGTTCTGGTTTAAACTAACTTGCTCTATGCTCTTCAGTGTCAGACAATGTCTGACATGATAATGTCAGAATATTATAGTTCAGCCAAGCCTCATGTCCAGAAGCCCTGATGCTTATAGACACAAATTCTCTATTTTAGTGCCACCAAGCGCAACATTCAAAGTAATGTCAATCACTGAGATGGCTTGTTAGTGTTTCTAAGACAGGTGGAGTCATAACCAAGTAATACAAAGAAAAATCATATTCTAAATGCATTACATTATAAATATGTCTTTTATTCAATAACTCCAATACCTAACCAATACCTTTTTTTTTACATTTTTTTTTTTAATGATTTTGATATAGCTTATTTTGTGACAAATTGACTTGAATGTTTTATTTGAGATTTGCACAAATGTTTTGTAATTTGCACAACTGTCAACCTCAGTGGAAAAGTCTGCCTGTTACTGTCTACATTGTATTAATTGCACAGTGTATTTTAATTTAATTGTTATGCAGGAAAGGGATATTTGTTTTATTTTATTCAAGAAGCATTTTTATTCTATATATGCAGTTTATTTTTATTTCATTTGTTTTATACATTTTGATATTGTGCAGACCTCTGTTAATAAAAGGAACCTGTGTGACATTTGGCATGTGGCTTTGTATTAAAACTGACAGTTTTTTTAAGGGTTTGCCTCAGAAAAAAATTAAGCTAACAGAGATGCTATGCTATAATGCTTTGGGGGAAACCCCAATTAAGGCACAGAAAAAATATCGAGATATATATCGAGTATCGCCATTTAGCTAGAAAATATCGAGATATGACTTTTGGTCCATATTGCCCAGCCCTACATTAACTTCTGTTTATTGGAGTTGGGGTCACAGCGGCCCGGATCTCCCTCTTTCCAGCCACCTCCTCCAGTTCTTCCAGGAGATTATCAAGGAATTCCCAAGCCAGCCAGGAGGCATAACCTCCCCAGTGTGTTCTGGGTCTGCCCAGGTGAACACGGCCAAAACACCTCCCCAGGGAGGCTTCCAGGGGACACCCGAGCCATGCAAACCACCCCAACTGGCTCATCTTGATGTGGAGGACGAGCCACTCTGTTTGAGTCCTGCATAGTGAAGCTTCTCATCCTACAGTAAGTGGGACTCAAGTCACCCTGCAGAGGAAACTCAATTCAGCTGCTTGCATCCACACAAAAACTTTTCTTCACTGTCATAAATGAAGGACATCTATTGAATCCTGTCATGACTGAAGTGTCTAAAAGGGTGCTGACATGAAGATTTTTTTTTTCAACCATCTAATCAAGCGCTTCTTCTTGATTCTACTTGAATTATAACTGACGTGCACTGACACTTTAAGGGCCACTTCGAGTTACACAGACTGACAAGACATGAAAAGGCATCCCAATAGCTTTTATGAGCTACTAAAATCTGGCACATGATACTACAATTTAACAAAGACTCATAAA
Source organism: Cololabis saira (assembly GCF_033807715.1). Lineage (NCBI taxonomy): Eukaryota > Metazoa > Chordata > Actinopteri > Beloniformes > Belonidae > Cololabis > Cololabis saira. Next base: position 22,017,721 of record NC_084606.1, on the reverse strand, counting down.
CAGATAATATGAATACAATCATAAGGCTAGAATTAACTTCACTAAAGGTTCAAAAGCCACACGGGATGGTGTACTCAGAACCCTGAGCAGAATATATCATTGCATCAGTCACTCAAACATTAAAAAGTATATCAGCGGGTGTAATTAAAGTACAACTTTAACTCTACCACTGGAACTGATTGTCTTGACAGAGCTGGAAGTGGGAAAGCTGTCATTGTCTTTTATTTTTAGCCTGGATCAGCTCTATGTGTCTGTGTGCTTGAATCTCCCTGTTCCTGCACTGTGTAATGATCCTGGTAAATGAATAATGCCCCATAAGTATGTACTTTTATGTTGGCAGTACTTTACATGGGCCTATATGAAGGATAACATACTTTGTGTTTAGGGTGAGCTTGTGTCTCCTTTTCTTAGCAAAGTTACCCCAACTATACATGTAACAGTTTTACGCAAACATGAAGTAAATAAGAGCTCTAGTGGTTGACGTGAATTGTTTTTAAGATAATAGTCACGTTTCCCTTACCCCTAGATTTGTGCAAAACCTAAATTTATCAAAGAAAAACCTGCAACAGAAATACCTAGAATTGGAAAAAACTACCAAATATCACAAATATAAAAAAACAAACCTTTTTACACTTTCACAAGGTGGTTTTTCAGACGTGTCGATAATCCAGTTTATCAGAAAAGTGTAATGGAAACATTTTTTTTTGCATGTGGCACATTTAATCTGTGGTTAAATATCCACAAGACTTCCATAAAACCAGTGTAAAGAAATGTGTATACTGTAGTACTGACTGACTGCAGGAACATAATTTAATTTAAAAACCTTTGGGGATTAATTAAAAAACAGTACTTATAAAAGAGAAAAGAAAAACCTGTGAATCGATGGGATATCGTACGTATTGTGGCTTAGAGTGAGGTTTTTTCATCTTTTCTTTGTCAATGCATTTCTTTAAACTTGTCAAAAATAATTCTGAAACTTCTGCCTGCAGCCGCTCAACAAATGCAGGTGATTTGGCCACTACTGAAGCCGCATTCAAACTGATTGTTAGTTGTTCTTTGTGGCTGAAAAACCTTGCAAATTGGGCATTCAGCAGAGATGTACTTACTACATTGTTAGCAATTCCAAAGAGAAGCTGCAGGTTTTTCTCACTGCAGAAATTTCAGATGGTCAAAATTGACACTTTTGTTACAGGCGCAGCTTTGAAATACTAAATGCTCGTGTTCTATAAGTCATTTCTGTGCGTTGAACATAAACGGACCAGGGCAAGATACAAAAATTGAATGTAGAACACTAACTTTAGCACGATAATGTCTGGGGGTGATGTTGATTTCCACCGATGCAGTATGTTTTGCTAAAAGTAAGACTTTGTTTAAGTATTTCGAAAGTGTGACAGTTGGTTTTGAGAAAAGTGGGGAATGTTTATGCTAATTCTTTTGCATTGTCAGCATAACAGAGTAGTTGGACAATAGACTCAGGAGGTACGAGTGTTTAATTGGACTTCACTTTTCAACGTTTTGTTTACGCAGTCATCGTGAGCTACGCATTAATGGCACACGATGACAACCTGTATTCTCTCCATTCTCTAAACAAGCTGGGAAAAAATGAAAATCATCTTATTTGTCTTATAAGAGGCAGTTGTTTGGATCCGTAGTAATACACCAAATGTGGGCTCTTGGGTTATAACATTGTGTTTTCACAGTCACTGGACTCAGTTATTAATGCCTTCATGCTTTGTTGGATGAGAAAATCTCTTATCTTTTTTTTTTTTTAAATAATCCAACGATATATTAAAAGAACACTGCTGCCCATTGCAGTGACACTAAACCTCCTGATTAACACTCCCTGTCACTTTGTGAGTTATCAATCCCCTGGTGATACTCCCTGACTGAATGAAAGTAAACCCCTACTGTGATATAACATTAGTATGATCAACGTGTCTCCTTATCTTCCTTTTTGTCTTCTAAATTTGTGTTATTTTGTGTGTGCAAGCCATAATTTACACTTCAATCCATAAGTGCAGGTTTTTCATGCAAACACTAGCTGGCTGAATGTATGACGAGCTCCTTTCATTGGGTACACTGACTGCATGTCCTCCAGAGAAATACGACCATCTGTCAGGAATGTGTAAAAAGTCGGCAGGATGGGGGGGGGCGGGCAGCCAGCCAGGCCACTCAGGCAACTCTTTGTAGTGTTGCCCAAGAGGTAATATGTCAGGGCATCTTCTGCTTTGAATGACACAGAGACACATCAACGAGGAGTGACTCAACAGCACGAGAGAGGGAGAGTCCAGCACAATGATGCTGTAGCTCAGCGAGCCTTTTTCTCTCCGTTTCCCTCTGGCAAGTTCTATTTTGAGATTCAAAATGCCTTGTTCTGTCTGCTCCCACTGGGGTTTGAAAGAAATGCTGAAGAGATCACCACACAATAGGGTTAGTTCAGGAAGTTTCAATACAAGTTATTGAAGCAAGTACATGCAGTCAAGTTGATGGGGCTTTGAGATTGAATAGGGGGAGCTTGTCTTCTTCTTGTTCACTTAAAACCACCAAATTAAAATGCAGTAGGGACATTTTGGAGTGTTGTGAGTTATATTTGCCAGGAACTTCACACCGTGAGCGGTGCCGTTTGTTAGTGAGCATCAGCATATCTTCTGGTAACATTTATAGGTGTTGTTGGCTGAAAATGTGTCAAAAATCACACTATAGCAGAACACAGACTGAAGCCAGTGGCATATTAGAAAATTCTTACACTTTAGAAAGACAAACCAAACAAACAACCAAGAAATTATACAATTAATAATTTAATTTCTTATTCTGGCTCGTCAGCCACGGTTTTGGTAAAACTGTCAGCAGCTACACTAATGACACTCATCTACAGCAGCTTTGGTCTGAGATTTCTATCCTGCATATTATATTTTATTCCTGAACCTGTCAAAATACAGTCAAAATTGACTAGCTGTCAACAGATTTCAAATTGTTTTTGCTAAATTTACGAAAGCCCTTATAAAACAGACAGCATTCAGTATTGCTACATGTTTCTAATAATGCCATAGTGAACTTCAACATAGTACACAAATTAACTCCTTTAGAGTCTGAGCTAATATTTTTTTTCTTGCATTGGATTTCATTGCATTGCCTTTTGGCATTGTGTTACCATGCACTTGAATTCTCCACACCAGCAAACTGCCAAAACCTCTGCTGTTTTAAATGGCTAACTTTTAGCGATGCTCAGTTAATCAAGTGTATTAGATCGGCTGCATCTGGCGGCTACTTATCCTCTTATTTCGCATTAAAACAGCCAAAGGTTATTTAGTTGTTCAGACAATACTTATTCATTATGTCTAGGACTGCGCTGCAGGGGTACAGCTTGACTATTGTGATTTAAGCTAGTGTGACTTTTTGTAAATGCATGTGATGTGGCATGTGTTGTTGTTGCTTCTAATAGGTTGTATACCTGAATTCAAGACCTATTAAGGTTAAGGGTTTTTGTTTGTTTATGCAATGTCAAGCTGTGCTTTGTTGTTCACATGGTTGTATAAAGGAGGCTTTGACTGCAGAAATGACTGCCATGTCACTCTCAACCGGAGGATTATTTTAGCAGGGTTGTTGTCTGATTCATTATATTTTAAATCAAATAATACGCTAGAAAAATAATCATATTCTTCATCTTTGTTATATTTTTCTTATATCATGCATTGCTCCTTTTCTTCCATTTTTATTTTATATTTGCGTAGTCATTTAATAATTTAATTAATCCCTCAAAGGATTATGCAGTTACACGTATTGGCACCATATCGCCCCAGTCAGTACAAGAAGCGTATACATTATGCCGGCATTACTCACCCCCACCCAGACAGTCTGTCATCAAGTCAAGACTTAATCACTGACACCAGCAACAGAAGAGACACGCCGCTCTCTTAAAGCCCGTCAAACATCAAAAGGCGACCTCTCAAAGCAGCCATTCAGAGGCCTTGTTTTACTGGAACAAGGGTCGCTGTGGCCACTGCCAATGAATTTATTCGGAACAAATTTGTTCTGAGGCATCTTACTTGGCGATAATTCCAGCATCAACACTACAGCCCCGCCCGTCGATGAGCTCTGAACTTGTCACAGAAAAGAGGCCTTGTAAATCTGACACTTAAAAGGAAAGTTTAGCACAATAACGCCCTCTAATTCTGGAGCACTCAAAACTACCCACCCAATGGGAAAGAAAGAAAAAAAAACAACAGCCAGATCATGCATCAGTGGCCACACTATTATGATGTGGTGAGGCAATAATAAGGATGAATTACTCCTCCCTTTCCTGTGACCTAAAAATTGCAGAGCATAGTAAATCTTGCCCCCGTGTCAGTGCCTGCCTGTTATTTGCATGCATTAAAGGGAAAATAGCAGCTCTGTTTCGTGACACTCAATTTGTGTCAGCACAGATAGTCAGTGACTGTCCCCCACTCTCGCGCCCTCCCTCAACTTCAGCAGCTGTGTGGACAATATTGTGCGAGGACTAGTCATTCCTAATGCATACTTACTTCTTGAGTGCTGCTGCTCTGTTTATATGTATATGTGGCTGGGTTTTATTTCTCTGTGTGTATAGTCCATCTGTGTGTTTATCTGTTTATGAATAGCTTCTGAGTGCTCACGTGCACCATCCCACCGTTTCAGCAGAAAATGGCATGACACCTGCTTTCCTATCCGAAGCTGGGTGTCAAAAACAGGAAAGAAACTGTGGGATTAAAAAAAAAAAAAAAAAAAAAAAAAGAACTGCAGCCGTGAGATGTATCTATTCTGGCTTCTCGTTTCCCTCAAGTTGCTGGTAGGAGACTTCAGAATGGCTTTACTCCAGGCCACAGAGTGGGCTCTGCCCTGTCAAGATGTCTGTGTGGGAAAACACCGTCTGAGAAAGTTTCATCCCTTCTCTCTCTCTCTCTCTTCCCTATTGTTTTACTCTTTTGCTCCCTCCGTCCTTTTCCTTCTGCTTCCTTCACCCTTTCCCCGTCCATCCTTCATCACTCACTGAAAGGGCATCTCATGCTCACCAGCACGTCTTTCACTGAATGCTGCCTTTACTCAGAGAAAAACTCTCTTCTCCTCAGCCTCCTTTGGCAGAGCCCGGCCGGAGCTCTCTGCCTCAGCGAGGTATCTGCCACTCACTCACAAGTCCGTTCTTCACAAAAACACGTCTGTCTCCAGGGTCCTGTCTGTAAAACAGTGTGCTTCTCTGTATCTTTGTCAGAAGCGATTACAATCTGTGCAACCAATAGAAATGCAAACAAAATTCAGGTAGTTTAATCAGCAAGGTAATCTAAGATAGGAACACTTGACACAATGATTTACACGAGTATGGATGATCAAAACTATCTGGACACTTGTGTGGATTCTATACCTGTAGCTCTGCGAGGTGCAATAAGCTTGTTTTTCAAGTTTAAGGCCCACAAATATGTATAATATTCTACAAAACACTTATCATCCTACCACGCCACGGTGGAAAACTGTCTGCCTTCTGTTCATTGTCCAGACCTGGCTTCCATCATTGTCCGGTATATATCGGTTACCATGGCAACAGTTTAATTTGACCTGACCAAGGCCATCCCGGTTCACATAAGTATATCAAGAAAATAAAAATAAAACATGTATTTGGCTCCAACAACTTGTTTTGTTTTGCTGTTGTAATATTTTTAACTTGAATATACAGCTCCGGCGGGAAGGTTTCGAGTTTGCCACAAAATGTTGCAGTCTTGCTGCAAGGGTTGGTACTTCAGTTGACTACAAAGTTTGGTCTTAGGTGAGCAGAGAGCCCACGAGCTCTGCAGTTAAATCAAACTTCTTTCACAAATTCGTAAGAACTTTATCTTTCATTTTCTTCTTGTGATCCAGTTGGGATTAAAAGTCTATACAAATTAAAGGCGAGACCAAATGGCTGAAATTGCAAATATTTCAGAGGAGGAATATTAACATACGTTCCTTTTTGCATCAGTCATGGCATAAATATGCACATCAGACAAAGATACAGAAATTTCTGTGTCGTCCTACTGAAAGAAGAGGGGAAAAACAAACATTTAAATACTTTTCTAAACACGATACTTGTCTAAATACCCAGGTATGTCCTTTTGTGATGTTTTTGTAATTTCAGAAAACTGAGCCAAAACAGTGGAAACTATAATGAATTCATCCAATGTAGTATTTCAAGTAAACTGCTATTTTCAATTCACATGTCACCTCTAGTGTAAATGCTGAAGAGCAACAACAGTATTAGTTTCTAATTATTTAATCCCTAATACTGCCATTGCAATGTGCACAAGGCTTGCAGTCATTCTGTAAAAGATGACACAGAAAAAGAAGAAACGCCACTGTAGTGCTTTTATTCCACCCCGCTTTGCTGTGTGAAAGCCTCCACCTGCTGTTCTCCACCTGGCTGGCACCTTCCTGTCCTCAGATCGCTGAACGCCCTAAGTCTTTGTGAAAGCAAGCGCACATCCGGGAGGGAATGTTGCACCTTCATGGGCTCACCTCACTGAAGATCGGATCTCCAGTCGGGACATCCTAATGTTTATATGAAAGTGGCTATAAAAATAATATCAAAGAACATGTGACCAGGCTATATCATGCAGCCTTTGTTATTTCATGTGATTTCTTCAAATAAAAAAAAATGATATTATAAAAGTTATAGTTTTAGGTGTTATTGTTTTTGATTACCCTGCCTTCATTAATAGAAACGTCAGTGTGTTTGAGAGTCTGGGGGTTCACGGAATACCAATGGGAATTGATCTCAAGACCTGGACACCAAATCTATCAGGCTAAATATGGTCCTCAAGGAATCTCTTATTTAAGAGTGCTCTAATAATTCTCTTACGAGAATGTCTACAAACTCATTCTGCTCGCACTTTTCCCATTATTTCAGGTGGCTCCATCACCTGTGGCCAGAAGGAACTACCTAATGGCCATTTTTATTTCATAATTGCTTATCTTGACATTTCAAACTGGCTCCACAATTTGTTCATCTCTATTGTGAGTGGCTCGTTAATTAGAGAGCGCCTGTGCTTAGCTCATCATTCTCAGGAAGGATTTGAGGTCACCTTCGAATTACAAGGTTGGCATTCTTTGGACATGTTCATTAAAAATGGCACTTTTCACATGAGAACTTTGGAACATCTTACAACGTTAACCCAGATGATTAGAAACAGAGAGCAAATGGATTTTCGAGTTATGGAAATGGCTAAAAAGCCGATGCGATGGGATTCTGCTGATGCCGTCTTTAGATAGAGCCTCTGGGACAGGGGCCGGCATCCGCCCTCGCGGCGCTCAGGAAAAGGCAGATGCATGTTTGCTGAGTTAACTGCAAGGAAAGACGAAGTAAACGTCCTTGTGAAAGTCTTCAGATGAGTGAGGCCTCAGACTAAGCCTTCAATCTCTCAGCAATGCTCATCTCAGTAATAATTCATTCTGCATCCTCAGAAATGGAAAATATTGATTTTCAATGACTAACACCCCAAACCAGCATGCAGCCCTGTCCAAAGATTGCCGGGAAAGAAAAAAAAAAAATAGCATTGCCTCACCTCAAAGAATCTCTTGCACCTGCTCCAGGCGTGATTGAACAGACGCATGCAAACTATCAGCCAGCACCAGCATTTGTTACTTCAGCCAATTAGGAAGGAAGTTGTTGCTGCCTTCAAGAGGCAAAAATTGGCTCATGATATTTTCTGCAGTGTTCACATTGACAGCTATTACTGTTTGCATAAAGGTGCGTTTCACTGCAGATGCAGCTGTCAACAACAAAGTGGCAGGATATGGTTCAAAATCTAACTCTGGAGAGGTTGAATATTTATTGGCAGTCTGTCTAGTCAACATCTTGTTTGTGTGATCGGTTTACGAGAAAGATTTTATTCTTCTGATGACTAACAAAAGCCTGCTTTCCAACGTAGTACTTGTGGTGGTGTATTTTATGTAATTGCCACTTTTAGCGTAGTTTTTGTATATCCACTTTACCTACTAAAGTGGTCGCTGAGTGTATATTTGAGGCACTGATACGGATCTATTGAACGTCTGTATCAGTGGTCTTGATTGGACCTGGACCTTTGTGATTGTCAGGTTTGATCAATAGATTATCTGAGCTTAACATTTCAGTTTCAGACTGTCTCCCAAATTTCTCATTTCCATATACCGTGACATGCGACTGGAAAGATTTCAAAGATTTGAGCTGCGCTTTTCCAAACTCATGTCTCAAACCTTCACAGCTTACAGTTTATCCACAAAGCGAGATACAGTCACCCACAGTGTGATAGGAGGTTTCCTTCTTTGAAAATTGGAAAAAAAGGAATATTTTTGGGGATGAAAGGCTCAGGTTTTACTGATTAGAATTAAAAGAATTACGCTTAAAATCCCCGTGATCGCTTTTGTTTCAAAGCCTGCTGAGATGACAGAGGGATTAAAAAACATTGTTATTTTTTGTAGATTTGGGAGCATTAATTACAGTCAGCCCCGCAATCATATCATTTAGCATTTATGCCTTCATAAGAGCAGAAAATTCAGCAGCTAATGAAAGAGACAAATCTGCCGCCCTTTTCCTCTTTATCAGGGACTTTTTTTTTTTATGAATCTAATTCCATGTGCAGGTATGGGAATCGGCACAGGCATATTTCACAGTTATTTTGTGTAAGGAAATGAAGTTAGGTCTAGTGAGCTCAATTGTAATCAATCTGTGCAATGTTATCAGACATTTTTCTTTCACTGGTAATTATTATTTCCAATTTTTGCAACCAGCTAATGCAAAGATGTATTTGTTGTTTCATAGTGAGGTGTTACAAGTCAGCTGGAAAACCCTATTGCTAACAGCGGGCAGCATCATCCCCTATCATGGCAGAGTCTGACATATGTTGTTGGTCTATCAATTCCCTTTGTGTGCAAGTATATGGGGACAACGAAACGAGTCCAATTAAATGGCCGAGTTGAGCTGTAACCGTAGTTGGACTAAACTGTGCGTGTGAAACATGCTGATAGATGTGTACCATTTAAGTTTTCACTTCAATCCTTCTCCAGTTACTTTTTTTTGCTCCAACAGGGACTGTAATATGCGTTTCGTGGAATATGAGTGAGCCACAGTTCATTGAATGTGGTTGAAAAGAGTTCTGTTTTTTTTTAATGAGACACTTTTGAAACCATGCATTTTTCTCTCGGGGATCTTTCACGTTTAATATATTTAGTTCAGACTTTGCCTAATCCAAAACTATAGACTGTATAGAAAAGATGGGCATGGAAATCATCCATATGTTTGTTGGTTATATCAATTTGGAGCTGCAATTTTTTGTTGACTCATTGTAGGCCTCATCTTCTCAGGAGTTGATCCAAATAAATATTATAGGTGTAAAACCTGCTGATTCTCAGTATTTAGACTTGGTGTAGATTTCACATTGTATGCTCTTCCTCATATACAGTAAACATTCCCATTTTTCTGGACTTAGAACCAGCACTATAAGTGGCGATGTCGATGTCAAAGGGACAATATGGGGTTTCGGTGTCTTGAACACTGTGTAACATGATGGAGCTGGGGATCTATCCGGATTTATCCAGTAGGGTGTAACCAATAGGGATGGGCATGATTAATCGACGATCGATTACTGATCGCTAAGAATTTTGTCGATCACGTGAATTTCTTATCGATCAAAGTCTGGCATCAAAAGAGATTGAATTGCGCACGCTGATTCTTCAAGGAATAGTTTTAAGTTATATTTTGGCAAAACCTTACAGTCCTAAGTATTATTATATTTTTGATTGAGTGTTAAATGTGATTGTGTTTTTGGATTTTTTTATTTTGGAACAAAAGAGCGTCAATTGTGTTTTCGGGTGCCGTCTCTGCTGCTTATGCAATTTATCTTAGAGTTGGACTGTTCTTAAAATAAATATTTTATTGAGGAACAACACGGTGTATTTTGTAATTTTGGTGTATTTTGTAATATGAAAAACATAATGATTAATCGATAATTGATCGTTAATTTCCCTGATTGTCGATGAAGGAAATTTCATCGAATGCCCATCCCTAGTAACCAACCAACCATGCTCCAGAACATTTACAGGACGTTATGGCAAAAAAAAAAGAGGTATTTGTGGTAGAACTGTAAGAGAGAAGGAAGTTAGGTTTTAGTTGGACGTGGTCAGATAATGTTAGTAATATGAAGCTGGAAAAAATGATGACACTTTTCAGAAGAGGATGATGGAGTTTTTTTTGGTTTTACACTTGATGGAGTTGACATGGTAGTATTTTCATGAATTTTCTTACATTTATTCAAAATCATGACATGACAATTTCAGTGGCTCATATATATATATATATATATATATATATATATATATATATATATATATATATATATATATATATATATGCACACACACACACACACACACACACACACACACACACACACATATAAATACATAGTTATATATATCAACTAAAGTCATTATATACAAAAGGGACAGTTTATAGTAGACTAAAATCCTTAAATGCAGGAAAGTGTTTTTCAACTCCTGTGTGCATTGAGAAAATCTTTGTTATTCTGATTGTGCATAGAGAATTGAGGGATAAAAAACTACACTCTGTGTGACTGTCTTTCTGTGTGTGATCTTTCGTTCTCCCTGTGGGACGGGCAGCATGTCACTTTATACCCGCTCAAATCATTCAGCTTCTCTGTGGTTACTGCATCATCCCCCGGCCTCCACACTCTCCCTTATCTGTCCCCTCTCTCTCGGCCTTTGATACACCCCTCCAACCTCCGCCAGTTCCCCAGGAGTGCAATCTGTTGTCCACTGGTATTGATCAGGCACACAAGGTTTTGATTAGCCCACTTGGCTGGAAAACGGGAGCTTCAATGTATGATTGTACTGTGCTATCCCTAAGTCTTTCCCCCTGTATTGGCCAGGGAGCACTTCAGTTCACTGGAGTCAGTGATTGGATGCACCACTATCCAGCCTTTCAGGTAAAAGATCCAAAGCTTTAGTATTTTCCATCACTTGACTGAGTGTTTTTTTTTTTGTTTTTTGTTTTTCTAAATTTGTCACACAAGGGCAAGTTGAATAAAAGCAACATGCACCCAAGAACCATGTGCTGAGAAATCTAGCGCTAAGTCTGGATGTATGCACAGATGAATGAACTGAGTTGTTATGTACGTCAAAAAAAAATGAGGCTGGGCCTTTACAGTTCAATGATGAATTTCACTGGCGTCTCACTTAAGAAAAAAGATCCTTAAAAAAAGAGAAGAAGAGAAAAGAAAGAAAGGGCATGGAGGTGAGATTTAAAGTCGATATGGATGTCCAATCATGAGCGTCCGCCAACTTTTTCTCATTTGTAGGAGAATGAGTGAGACAAGGGCGAGCTGTTGGCTGGTCAGGCATTCTGACATTGGAGCCTAGGAGTCAGCCACCCATTGGCCTATTCATTGGTCAGCCAATTAAATTGTGGCTGTTAAGGTTTAATACCTACAGTTAAGGCTACTATTGTGTGCCGGCTAAAGCTATTTCAGGCTTTCACTCTCTTTGGGAGCTTTCATTAAGTCCGAAAGAATGCTGGGGTTATTCACACAGAGACTCGAGTTCAAAGCGCTGCTTTTATACATTTCTTTAACTCTATGAGCCAGACTTCCCACATATCCCAATCTGCATACTCATGCGGACACAGTACCTCAAAAAAAAAAAAAAAAAAGAAAATCATTTGTAAGGGCAGAGAAAGTTGATTTCCACTTATAACCTGCTTTTTTTTTTTTCTTTGACCTTTAAGACTTTTGTCTTTCCGGTCTTTTACTGCGTCAGGTTGCTCTCATCGTTTTAAAGTTTTTCCAGTTCCTGCATCTTTGAGAAGTTTTTCACTCTGGATCTTTATATGATTCACTGCCTTTTTTTCCGCTACAAGTCAGGAGACAGTTTTGTATTGTGATCATTGTTGCATTCCAATGGTTTCCAGATGCATTTTATGGACATATGACTCCATATTTCTACTCTGTGTTCCGGTCCGACTCATTGTAAACAGTAGTCCTATTGAGAGTGAATCTTATCAAACAAAAAGGCAAGGGACGGACATGGGCGCATTCCTTTATTCGTGTTCATTAGCTGGACTCTTGCTGTGATGCATGCTGGGGGATGTTGGCTGGGCTCGGCCGACCACTCAAGCACTGAGCGCGTCAACAGATGTAGCGTAGCCTCTCCGAGCAGAGGGGATCTGACACGCTCAAACATGGCCAAGAGTCTGGGGAGCTGTTGATGGAGTCAGAGGAAGAGATGAGGATGAAGAAAAAGAAAAGCATGCGCAGAGAGAAATAAAAGAGCGCTAGAGGGAGCGAAGACGAAGAAGACTGGAAGATAAAGAGAGACAAACAAAGGGGTTGGGGTGGGAGGTGGTAGAAGAGTTGTTCCCCAGAGGGATCACTCTTGGTGTCTCACTCCACTGGTCCTTCTAATGTGTGACGCTCAGGAGATTGACAGACTGTGTAAAACTCAGCCCACAGGAGAAAACAACAACAACACGAGTCAGACACATGAAAAAGGCAACTCAACTGGGCTATGCTGAGAAGAGACTGCTGTGGGGGGAGTTGGATGGACAGAACCAATGGTTAATGTAACCTTTGTGCATCTTTTTTTTTTTTCCACTGCTGGCCTGCTTTACACTCCCACGGTTGCACTCCTTTGAGTCCAGGAGCTGCCCTGCACTATTCAGATACATCTTGAAAAGTGTCCGTAGAAATGCGCAACAAACATTTTAATCCAACAGGAAATACTTTCCATCCTTCATATCATCCAAATTAATCCAAATGAATGTTATGGCTGCTCTAACAAAAAAGAAAAGCTAAATATTAGCGTGTGCTAGTTTGTAATTTATGTACATTTCCCTCCTGCTGAATAAAACAGCCATGAATATAAATAGAGCACTAACCCCCAGGGCTGAAAAAATAAAGCCAGTGTGGAAGTGCCAAAAACTGCGGCTCCTGAAACGGTCACAAAAGGCTTGTTCTAATTGTGAGTCCGTCCCTATAGACCTACGTGTTAAAATGCCCAACTTAACAGCAGAAATAAACAAGTTTACAGGCTGGGAGAAAAGTAAAAGTTAATTCCCTGTACTAACAGCAATTTCCCTGTTTGTTACAATTGTTCGCAGGGATCTTGTTTTTTTTTTTTTTTTCTATAGGTCTTCCATCCCTTGTAAGGTACCGCTACCTCCAATAAAACAAACTACAAGCTAAAAGCTTTAGCTTTGGCCAGCTGAAGCATAAAGCCGAGTCCTCATTTATGAGCTGGTCTGTGTAACTCATTATCACCTGTTCCATGAACTCTGGGTAACTGGAGCAAGCAAAAACTAAAGATTTTGGTGATAATGAGCTGAAATTAGTTTTATTTGCAGGGTGGATTTCCATACGTTGCCCAGGATTTTCCCCAGCTATCCTAACAATACCTCTGCAGGACCTATAAGTTACTAGAGAAAGGAAAGCTTGGACACCTCCCTTTGTTGCTATAGATACCCTAAAATGAACCAGTTGGGAAAATGGATTAACAGGTGTATGGGGTTTGGCACAAGCCTTAAACCTCTACAACCCATTATGGAATACACCCACAACAAATACTTGAAACATGTTGTCTTTTTTCTCTCTCTTGTTTTTATCAGGGTTGGTGGAACAAAGTCCTTGTGAAATCATTTGTCAGCCCTTCATTCAACAAGGTTTCTTACTAATTTTATTTTGTGTGGTGAAGAGAAGTGCATGTTAATGAACATTCTGTACAAATGTATGACCCTGTGTAAATATGCCGGATTTGGCTAAAAGTTTATTTCCATCCAAGAACAGTGAACAATGATCACTGCAAAATATAATTTCTAACTAAATAAAAACAACATTTTTTCAAGAATATTAGAAAACTAGTTTCAACTTTTTCTCTCAACTCAACTTCTAGAAGGGCAGTGATGACGTCACATATGACAGGATATATACAAAGCAATTGTGTCCACCGTTTCATTATTGTGTCACATAAACTGAGGAGATGGGAAAAATGAGGGAGGGTTCGCCCATTTTACAGGCATATACAGTACATACGCCTATCTTCTCCCCAGCACACCTCATATGATATACATCCATATCAGCAAGTGACATGCTCCCACGCTACGGGAAAAGAAGAGGGAAAAAAACCACCCTCCCTAGTTTCCCTGGTGGAACGTCCTCTATATCTCATCTTTGACATATGAACATGTAACTGGAAAAAAAAAGAGAAAAAGTGGAGGGGGATTTAGTCACATGTATCTTTCTGCTTGACCTTCCGCTGTGATGGAGCGACAACAGACGATTAAGGGTGAATGGCAGGTGCAGTCAATGCTGGTGCGGTCAGCATTGAACAGTAGTTTGAATGTGCCGTTATGTGCTAATCCCTTCTTAGAAATCTACATCAAAGGTATTCTCAGATCTGACAATCAAAGTTACCATTTGCAATAATATTATGTGTTATACTGTATATATATATATATATATATATATATATATATATATATATATATATATGTATATATATATATATATATATATATATATACTTATATATATATATATATATGTAAATACATGTATTTACATATATGGCTGTGTGTGATTCTAATATTCTTGCTATTCACTAATTGCAGGTATTTATTTTTTTCATTTGCTGAACAAAATCTTAGTCATCTTTTAAAAAAGTATTCTATTTCCCACATGATGACCGCTGAAATAGGCTACATCTATCCAGCAACCCTTAACGGGATTCTATGGGTGTAGAAATAGATGGATGGATGGAAAATCTAAACTGGAACCAGCAACTAGTGTCATAATAAGAATATATGAATGCAATTTATCTTGTATGTCAAGAACAGTTAATAACGCACAATCATTTTCTACTGTGGCTGTTGGATTTCCCAAAATCTCACATATTCTAATCTCTTTGGACTTTAGCGCCTCACTGTTTTGCTAGATCCACGCGGTGATAAATGGTACAGATAGCCTCAAACTACCTCGCCCTCGTTAGGGCCCGAGCACTTGCAGTGCGAAGGCCCTATTGTATCTGTAGGAATTTTTCTTTCTTTCTTTTTTCTTCTGACGAAAGGAGGGCCTTTTTGCCCCCCTAAACGTCCCCAAAAAGTCACCAAATTTTGCATGCAAGTCAGGCCTGGCGAAAAATTTGATATTTAATGGTTTGCATTAATGGGCGTGGCAAAATGGCTCAACAGCGCCCCCTTGAAAACTTTGTGCCTCAAGCCCCACAATATGGTTTGTCGTACATGCACGAAAATCGGTACACACCTGTATCAGTACACAACTTAAACAAAAGTCTCTTGGGGTCATGCCCGAAACCGAACAGGATGTCGGCCATTTTGAATTAAACGTGTCATTTTGGCGAAATGTATGCCATTCCTTTGGCAGTTAATTCAGCCCGAACCGTAACGTGCACCCAGGTGTGTTATACATAAAAATGTGCGTCTCCATCGTGCGACACCACGCATTACTTTTCTCTTTCAAAAGCGTTACCGTGGAGACGCTAGACGGCAAAAAGCGCGGCCACCCTTCATCTGATTGGTTCAGACAGAAAAAACTTTGAGCCTCAAGCCCCATAATACGGTTTGACGTACATGAACGAAAATCGGTACACACCTGTATCATGTCGCAACTAAAAGAAAAGTCTCTAGGCGCCATGGCCGAAACCGAACAGGAAGTCGGCCATTTTGAACATTCTGTATTAATTGCGTAATTTTGGAGCAATATATGCCATTCCTTCGAGAGTTAATTCAGCCCGAACCGTATCGTGAACCCAGATGTGTTATACATCAAAATGTGCGTTTCCATCCTGCGACTACACGCATTACTTTTCTCTTTCAAAAGTGTTACTGTGGCGACGCTAGACGCCAACAAGCGCCCCCCCCTTCATCTGATTGGTCCATATTTGATAGTTCCCCAAAAGGCACCAAATGTGGCATGCAAGCCAGGCCTGGCGATAAATTTGATATTTCATGGTTTGCATTAATGGCCGTGGCAAAATGGCTCAACAGCGCCCCCCGGAAAACTTTGTGCCTCAAGCCCCACAATACGGTTTGACGTACATGCACGAAAATCGCTACACACCTGTATCATGGCACAACTTAAAGAAAAGTCTCTTGGAGCCATGGCCGAAACCGGGCAGGAAGTCGGCCATTTTGAATACATTGTGTCATTTTGGCGAAATTTATGCCATTCCTTCGGCAGTTAATTCAGCCCGAACCGTAACGTGCCCCCAGGTGTGTTATACATCAAAATGTGCGTCTACATCCTGCGACACCACGCATTACTTTTCTCTTTCAAAAGTGTTACCGTGGCGACGCTAGACGCCAAAAGGCGCGCCCCCCCTTCATGTGATTGGTCCATATTTGATAGTTCTCCAAAAGTCACCAAATTTTGCATGCAAGCCAGACTTGGCGATACATTTGATATTTCATGGTTTGCATTAATGGGCGTGGCCTAACGGCTCAACAGCGCCCCCTAGAATACTTTTTTCTCTGCCATAACTTTTGAATGGTTTGACATAGAGAGTTGTGGGTGTTGTCATGGGACTCTGTAATGAGTCCTTAAGCTTCGTTGGCCTTAATTAGCCCCGCCCCTTCTTCTGATTGGTTGTCCCTTTTTTCTGCTATAACTTTTGAATGGTTTGACATAGGAAGTCATGGGTGGTATCATGGGACTCTGTAATGAGTTCTTAAGCTTCGTTGGCCTTAATAAGCCCCGCCCCTTCTTCTGATTGGTTGTCCCAATTTTCTGCTATAACTTTGGAATGGTTTGACATAGAGAGTCCTGGGTGGTGTCATAAGATTCTGTATGGAGTCCTTGACCTTCATTGGCCTGAATTAGCCCCGCCCCTTCTTCTGATTGGTTGTCCCTTTTTTCTGCTATAACATTTTAACTGTTTGACATAGGAAGTCATGGGTGGTATCATGGGACTCTGTAATGAGTTCTTAAGCTTCGTTGGCCTTAATAAGCCCCGCCCCTTCTTCTGATTGGTTGTCCCTTTTTTCTGCTATAACTTTTGAATGGTTTGACATAGGAAGTCGTGGGTGGTGTCATGGGACTCTGTAATGAGTCCTTAAGCTTCGTTGGCCTTAATTAGCCCCGCCCCTTCTTCTGATTGGTTGTCCCGATTTTCTGCTATAACTTTGGAATGGTTTGACATAGAGAGTCCTGGGTGGTGTCATAAGATTCTGTATGGAGTCCTTGACCTTCATTGGCCTGAATTAGCCCCGCCCCTTCTTGTCATTGGTTGTCCCTTTTTTCTGCTATAACATTTTAACTGTTTGACATAGGAAGTCGTGGGTGGTGTCATGGGACTCTGTAATGAGTCCTCAAGCTTCGTTGGCCTTAATTAGCCCCGCCCCTTCTTCTGATTGGTTGTCCCTTTTTTCTGCTATAACTTTTGAATGGTTTGACATAGGAAGTCGTGGGTGGTGTCATGGGACTCTGTAATGAGTCCTTAAGCTTCGTTGGCCTTAATTAGCCCCGCCCCTTCTTCTGATTGGTTGTCCCGATTTTCTGCTATAACTTTGGAATGGTTTGACATAGAGAGTCGTGGGTGGTGTCATCAGATTCTGTATGGAGTCCTTGACCTTCATTGGCCTGAATTAGCCCCGCCCCTTCTTCTGATTGGTTGTCCCTTTTTTCTGC
Source organism: Cololabis saira (assembly GCF_033807715.1). Lineage (NCBI taxonomy): Eukaryota > Metazoa > Chordata > Actinopteri > Beloniformes > Belonidae > Cololabis > Cololabis saira. The sequence goes on along the minus strand of NC_084606.1, from coordinate 22,000,049 downwards.
TATAACTTTTCAATGGTTTGACATAGGAAGTCGTGGGTGGTGTCATTTCTGATACTTATGGGGGGCGGTGGCCGTGAGTGCGAGGGCCCGTTCATTGCTGCTTGCAGCTTTAATTATTTTTGTTATTTTATTGGCTTTGTATCAATTGAACTAATTTTGGAATGAGTTGAACTGTATTTTTGAAGCGCCTTGAGATTACATTCGTCATGATATGGTACTATATAAATAAAGCTGAACTGCACTGAATTCATACAACACATGATAATGAACTTGTAAAACAATGAATATGTTGTTTATGGGTCGAACTGGGCTGAAATTTGATCTGTCTGATCTGATCAATCGCTCTGCTGAGTTTTTGAACAGTAAAGTTGAGGTGATTGAAATCAAATTTTTGGAGCTCTGAGTGAGTGACTGTGAGGTTCCCAAACTGTTCACTTATTTAGGCTTCAGAGACAGAAGTCTAAAACAATAAGCAGACCAAGCTAAAACTCTAAATCCAAATGATGGAAAATCAGTAAATATGATTCTTTGTATTTTATGACAGATCACAGATAACCGTATGAATTCATCAGGCTCTCATCTACTGTCTGAATAATCGACTTGAATATGGATAAATATGGCATGAACAAGGGAACGACATGGTCACATGTACATGGACTCCATGTGTCAGCCTTCATTTTATATACCGCAACGCAAAATGATCTTCAATATCTGTGAACACGTCCATACAGGGTGTACAGCCTCGCTCTGTGTCATACTCCCACACTCGCCACCAGTTTGCCTCAATGGCTGTCATCTCGCATGTGACACCTCTGCTTGTGCGTGTGTGCATGTCATGTATGTGTGACAAATCCCCCGTAAGGGACCGCAGCAATGTCACGGCGGAGCCTTGAAACCCTGCATGTCTGTGGGGTGTCGGCGTGAGTTACCACTCGATCCGCCCACACAAACAAAGTGACACTGGAGCGTAGTTCAGCTGCGTATCACGAGTAACTTGACTGTTTCGGTGTCAAATGTCATACGCTAACCACAGTTGGTGTCAAGCTGGACAGCAAACAAAGCGCAAGTCCGTTTGATCGCCCCTTCTGTTGCTCAAAGGCTCACAGAGAAAGTGCGATGGTAGTGGTGGAGTTGAATGTATTATCTTGCTGGATTTGTTGATACATGATAGCACTACAGCACTGATAAATGTATGTTTGTCGGAGGAGTTAAGCCTGCCTAAACACTGGAGAGCAGGCCAATTACATAGCCTGGATTAAATGGCAAATCCCAGCAAAATGAGATGCAATAATGGCTGAGGGGTATCTTAGCAACCTGCAGTTCTCAGATGGCTGTTTGGGTGTTGTACAGAATATTGTTGTTTTTTATTGGGGGGGGGCATAAAAACATGTGTCAGGCAGACAAAGTGAAGGCCAGAGAAAGACAAAATGAAAAAAAAATGAAAAAAAATTCAAGAACAATGCTGTGAAGTGGGTGAACTGACAGGCTTGTGAAAAGGGATAGAGAGAGAATAGAAACATGAAGGAAAGGTTCACTCTTCAAGTCAGGGAGAGCGAAAACGACCAAGACAGACAGAAATAAGAGACAGAGGAGAAAACATTGAGGGCTCTAGAAGGAATTAGACAGCTTAGGGGGCATTATGTCAGTGTACATAGGATTTAGTGTATAAGTCTGGATTACGGCCCTTTGCTTTGATAGAAAATGCCACCTTATAGCAACGGAGCTGTATTTTGTTCTCTGGGCAGATATCAAAGTGGGCGCCCTGCTGTTACTTGGAATGCATGGTCAGAAGGTGGGCACTCAATCCCTTTCACTGAAGAATTCAGATGGGATTTGTTACAGCAACCGCTCCATTTCGTACTTTTTAGGGCCAAACAGACCTTTATACAATATGAAAGACACACAAAAGGGCCAGACACATTTATAGGTATACAGAAAAAAAAGAGGAAAGTATTATACCAATTGTCAGTGCTAAGTAGTTCTTTTAAATGTGTTCCATCATTTTGTTTAATTTCTCTTCAATATTGACTGCTTTTTTAAATTGGAGCTGGTAAGAGAAAGTTCAGATAAGAAAAAAGTAAACGATTACAAAGACGTGTAGCTGTATTTTGGGTTTGCTCCTGTCAAAATTAATACAACTCTTTGAATAGACCTGATTACCTCTCTTTCTAGCCATCCAGTTCTCCTTTAAGTACAGTATCTTCCCGTTTTAACTATGTGATTGGATATTTTTTTAAGATGTTTTTTTTTTTTGTAATTCCTCAAGACAGAGCACAATTAGACCATTTGAAAGGTACATCATGAAACAATGCAGCAAACACACACAAAGATAGTGTCACACATGTATACAACCAAACACAAACCCATTCAAAGATTTGAGCTTAATGAAAAAAAACCTTCCCTTTCATCAATACACGCCTACACACACACACACACACACACACACACACACACACACACACACACACACACACACACACACACACACACACACACACACACACACACACACACACACACACACACACACACACACACACACACACACACCCTAGACTTGCCACTATCCACTTTCCCTTCTGTACGTTTATTGTCAGCTGCATGAAGGATGCTGAGTGATTGGTCTGCAATCCCACACAGTCCTCCTACACAGTAATGTGCTGTTTTGCACCATGAAGCTCTCTTTCAGGTGCCTCAATGCATACAGCTATTGTGAGGAGTGCATTATCCAGAGGTTTTACTCCAATTTCTGGTGGTTCACAGCCAGTCTTGTATTGGTCTTGCTCTTCACTGTTGAAGTCAAAAGCATTATGAGGGAAGGGCTCAGCAAGGCTCACAGGAAAGGAAAAAAGTGTATAACAGGGCAAGATCAGAGACTTACTTTATTCCTCTCGCTTTCCATTGTAAAAATGGCTTACCAGCTTGGTGCAAAATGATTAATAGTGTAAAAGTGAAATAAGTTATGAGGGCAAAAACTAATTAAAGAACTGTACTCAAGCTTTTGCCTGTTTTAAGCCATAAACTGGGAAATTTGTACACTGTGCTTTTGCAAACCATTTCTCAAAGCACACTTCTCTTTAAGACTGATTTTACAGCCTCCGGGTAACTCTTAGTTTCCATAAATTTCAGCACGGAATGGAAATCACATTGCAGATATTTTCATGAAATGGTAAATAGTAACCTACTACTTTAATAATGCATCTGTTTGTGGGGGCATTTGTTTTATTTTTTTTAATTTATGTATTTCAGTGCATTCATTCATGGATGTATTTAGGTCTTTGAGAATCTTTTTTTTTTACATTAAACAGACTTATATGATGAATATGAAAGTTTTGAGCTTTAGTTCTGAGCTGAAGTGTTTTTAACCAAAACAAGACCAAAGGCTGGAACTGCGTGGTTTTGGGTACTCTGTTAGGAAAAGACGGCCTGTAGTTCAGCTCTAGCTTATAGCTGCCCCCCCACCGCGACTGAGACACTTTGTCCCTGGACCATTCCAGTACCGGGGGCAAAAGCGGCTGCAGGATTAACATCAAGCTAACTCACATAGTCCACAGTTTGTAGGATTAATCCATCCAGCTTTCTGCCCTGTTTTTCCATTCCTCTTTGGTGACTGAGTGGATTGTATACTTTCTCTCCAACCATAGCCACACTTAATTTTTCAAATTGAATTATTTATTTCAAGAAATATAATGAATCACCAGGATCAGAAGCAACCTATGAACATCATAAAACAAGCAGTGCACTAGAATATTCCACAACAAAAGGTTATCTTTGTCTATTTACATTTGTTGGGTAAACTGGTGCACATTTTTGCCCAATGAGGGGTGAGGAAGTTCTTGCATGTTTGAAGTAACACATTCAGGTAGAAAATGAAACCGAATCAAAAGGGAAAAAAGCTGCAAGTTCACAAATTCATCAAGTGATTCTGATCAAAGCGAACAAAATAAAGTGTGAAAGTACCCTGACAACAAAAGTAACACTCTTAAGAATAATACGTGACAAAAAAAGGGATAGGCTCTGACAATGACTCACTGCAACTAAAATCAAATGAGGGGGGTAAAAGTTACCCCTCTCTTCTGGGAGAAAGCACTCCAAACAGGAACTTGGTCACATAATAGAATACAAAATAGACACATCTAAGAGCCTCTATTTTGAAATAAACATAGCGCTTTTGTGCTGGAAACCAAGACAGAAATAACAGTTTCGAGTGAGACTGAGTTTAACTCATCTGAAGTCCATTGCATGCTTTTCTGAGGCAGACCCAATTTATGTCCAGAAACAGCTAGACGTCACCTTGTTCCCCTAACATCTAATCTCAGTTTGCCAATTCTCTATTTTTATCTCGGTTCTTTCTGCCACTCAGAGAAGAGTACGAGTGAGGAAGCTGTGTGAACTCCCTGAACGAAATGAAAGTTATAAGGGTGATGCTACCCTGAACAAGTCACCCTATCATGGCATGACTCACATTTACACAACCCCTGCGGGCATGAGTCTCCCTATATGTGTTTCTGTCTCTGCCTCACTCCGTCTCTCTTAGCGCGGCATCTCGATGTCAAATAGAGTCAGTGCCCGCACCACAGGCCTGAGGGAACAGAGAGACAAGTCTGTCTTTCTGCATGAGACTCTTCTCTTCATCTTCCCCTAGCTTTATTTTTCATTGAGAAAAAAAATAATCCACATTATATTTTCAAAGGTTAATTCCTTTCCCATCGAGTGAACCAATATAAAAGGAAATGGATGGATTAAAGTGTTGTTTAAAGGGAATACAGACGTAAATGAACATGAAGGACATTTATACATAATAAAGCATGGGCTCCATTTGACCATTGTTAGCACTTGTTTGTCTGTTTAATTATTACAGCCATCTGTTGGTGCGCAGACTATAATGAACATTTCATTGGCAGCGCTACTTCAGGATATGATGACCATAGATTTTTTTTCTTAAGTGATATGAATGCTTTTCAATTCCAATGATTTCTTTTCTTTGTTTTCTTTTTTTTCCCAAGGAATCTAAGAGTAAACGGAAACACGCTGGAAAGAATCGAGAGCGTGCCAGTGTGAGGATTTGTTATGAGACAATAAAGAATGGGAGTGGGAGGAGAAAGAGAGAAAAAAAATCTGACAAGGGGACAATTAGGAACAGCAAGTGTTAGAAACAGTCAAGGCACAGATTGAGAGCTACGAAAGTGTGAGAAAGAAATAGTTTTCTTGTGATTTATACTGTTATTATCTTCTGCACTTGTGTTGGTGAACTGATGCTGTCATGCATGCACCTTAGCAGATCTTCTCTTCTTGTGTTTGCTGAACGGGGTCAGTCTCCGGGGCCCAAAGTTAAGCATTAGCATTCTGTGCAGTAATAGACTGCCATTTGTGGCATGTCACCATAAGATAGGTGGCTTCGTCCTCATCAGAGCCCCTCCAGCTGAGCATGGCCCCGTGTTCCCGTTGTGCTCAATGACCCCTCTCATTCTGGCCGTCCATTTCTGCTCCCTCTTTCCCTGGCTGCACTCGTTCCTCTTCTTATTCTATTAGCTCCCTTTCTGCAAGCTACAAAAAAACAGAAAAATGAAGACTAAAACCCCTTTGAAAAGTCAATTTGTTTATTTTTAGCTATTAGAGGATTCCTCAAATGAATGAAAGTTGAGTGATGCGGTCAGTGAGCTTTGGTCGCTGCCCATGTAATCCCTCGTGGTCCAGCGAGGGCAATTATTTTCAGATTTTAGTCCTATTAGGGTTTGTGATAGAACAGATGCCGATGTGCATGCAGGCTAATGAGGTAGCGGAACAAGGATCAGAGTTCACCCGTACTGGCCGACGTGGAGACCCCAGTGTGTTTGGAGTCGTGCCCTGAACCAGGCATGGCCCTGAGCGGAGGAGGCAGGAGGTCACCAAGGCGTTGGCCAAACTGCAACAGAGAATATCATCTGGAGACCTGTGGAGAAACTTTTTTTTTCCCTGGTTCTGCAAAAAGATTTTAGAGGTAATACTGGGAAGAGCACAATGCTTATTCGGAAATTTCAAGCACGGATCGCGTATGTAAAGCTGATGCAACATATCCAGCCTCGCACCCATACGAACTTTCTTGCCTTTCTGGCAGCCACAAAAGCAGGGAATAATTTCATCACCCTTTTTAGCAAATTTTGATTTAAACCACATTTCATACCCTAAGATCCAATGAACATCAAAGATCAATGACTCATCAATTTTGCATGGCTGATCATTAGTATGTGCTCCATAATAGCTCACCAGCTGTTCTGCGAGAGCTAGATCCTTCATACATTGTGGAGTCTGTGCATCGGCCAAAGTATCACCCTCATTTAATTCAAGTTAGAGTCTCTTTGTTCAAATATGTTCGGTTTTTGACACGCGCCCACGTGCCCGAAACATGTTTTCCGTAATTTGTTTGCTCAAACCGAGACACGTCCGCTTTCACAAGTGAGGAGACTGGAGCAGTCAAAGTCCTGGGTCGTGTCGCGTAGCTCTGGCCTCATATTGCAGAGTTTAGAAACATTAGCTGCTGATTGATGCGCTCGTTGCTCAGTGAAGGTGAGAGGAGCGACAGCCTGGGAGTCGTCGGAGCATAATACCAGCCAGCCTTGTGTTTGTAGCACAAGCCAAGAGAGATTATGGGTAGTAGGCTTTAATATCTGATTTTAATTAGCAGTTTAACACAGTGATCACGCCTCATTAAGGAACTGAGAATGTGCTAGAGAGCACCAAGGAAAGGGAACTGTAGAGGAAGTAATATAGACACTTGAATGGTGAAGGGGGCTGTGTGCTACATGTCAATGTAATCAATTTATTTGCTAAAATAGATGTTATTTTAGAATAGAAAAAAAATATCACAGAAAAAAAAATGTCGTTAATCTACAAACTTCATGGTATAAGGGTAAATGTTGTGAAGCAAACTCTAATCCTGACACTACACCAGCCCTGGCTTTCTGCCAGGATTCATCTGTTTGTGATGAATTTCCCTCAGCCTTGCCCTCGTATGCCACTTATGGATTTAGGGTGAGTGTATCAAATCTGTGAATAGTCCCCTCTAGCAGAGGATAAAAAGATTAAGGCATTTTAACCCCTGGGATCCCAGTGCCCTTTTACTCCCGTCATCTAGGAATTAGTCTGGCTCTTCCAATTGTGTCCATTTCCTGGTGTTGATGGTGCTGCGAGGTGGCGGGACACTCAGCAGAGCAGCCAACAGGCCTGGCGCTGTACCAGAACGCTGCATGGCTGGCTGAAAACAGGACCCTCACACTCTGTAATGGTATAATGGAGGAGGGTTGAAAAGCCTCAGTGGTCAGCTGGTAACACACCACTGCTCTTTTTCTGTCTTCCTGGTGCTCCTTTTCTTCATCCTCCTCAAACTCATTGACTGATTTAGAGTTCACTCCCTCGCTCTCGCTCTCTCTCTCTCTTTCTCTCACACTCTCTCTCTCTCTCGCTCCGTCTCTCACACTTCCTCTATCCCTGTCCCTGCTGTGCCAGCGACCGTCTATATGTGGTGAGATGCATTCAATCCACTTCCAATCCCCTGGGTTTAGTTCAGGGGCTGCGCTCATTTTGTTGGCAGCAGTTTCGACCACCTCTCTAACCCCTTGTATTGCTCTCTGCCTTCTCTTCTCACATTTCACCAGTTTTGAAAGGGTGCAATATAAAGCACTTTATAAATCTGCAGAGGCATTGTGCAGAATAACAAATGCTTCAAGCAGTCCTCAGCAGCAAAACGCATCACTTGCATGAAAGTGCCGTTGCTTAACTTAGAATTGATGCTTTAATTCAAACAACATGTTCCTGAAAACACCTTGTAATGCTGCTTAAAGCGGGAAAACAATTGCTTTTATTTTGAACTAAACAGGTCTTAACAAACTGGCCAGGCCCCACAACTAAAGGAATTACATTAAAGTATTTTTGGAATAAGATGGAAAAGCAAAACTGATAATACTCTAAAGAGTCCATTAAGCTGGGGGATACATGGGGAATTAGGGTCAAGATTAAAGAGCAAATAGTGCTCCTGTATGTGAACTAAAAGATCAGAGGCTACGATCCATTACACCAGATGTTGCTCATTTTTCATAACATGTTTGTGTCACGTAGACTCGCTCCCTAATGCCCACATCTGATACCCACACATCCGTTGTTCTGCCTTTTTAAAGGCCCTTTGTCTTCCAGATATAGACCAGCTCTATCAAAATGATCCTCCGGACGGCGTGATGGATATCTGTCTGCCTTGCTCTCACACAGAGATCTGAGAGTCTGAAATTAAACCAGCCAGGATGAGTCGTCTGCCTTGTGAATGAAAATCGATCGGAATTGATTAGTGAGTACATGCACGATCATTTCCCACTTTTCTCATTCCAAGCATCCTGCCTTTCCCGATGTGAGGAAATCTGACTTGCCTCTGAAATTAAAACGTGCGCCTGGAGAAGACAGGATGGCATATGGTCCGTCGGAGGGTACGGGTCTTCATATCCAAGTACAAAACACAGCATTGTTTGGTCCCATCATCTCCCTTTGCTGGCCTGCAGAGACGGTGTCAAGAGGTGCTGAGAATCTGTCTGTCTCTTCTGCGCCTCATTGGGCTTGCCTTTTAACACCACCATAATTAGTTTTTACCCAGCCTGAAGCCCTGGGTGTCTGGTTTTGTGGGCTGTGTCTCTCAAAGAATCGAACCTGTCTGGCAAACAGAAACAAACTACCCTGCACGACTCCACTCGTTTGCACACCTCCCCACCGGATAACTTATTGAATAGCAGGCGTGACAGCTTAAGAGGCTGCGAGGAGGCCGGCAGATTCCCACCAAACACAATGTTTCAGGACACCTCTAATTTTTTCATCATTTAAGCTGTCCTGTAATTAATCTGTCTGTACATTTAATTAAAAAGAAAAGTTAAGGGTGTAATTGAAAGCAATGCCTGCCTTGTGTGTCGACCCAGAGAACAATGTGAGAGGTAATGCATCGTGGCAGTGGGGAGACAGCGCGTTACTTAATCTGAAGTTGACCTCAGAGCCAGTTGAAGAAAAAGGAGGAAACAGACACGTCTGCAGTGCACCTCCCACAAGACAGAAATGCATTCATTTCTAAAAATTAATCTGTCATCTCACTCATATAAATAAATTATGAATTATATTCACAAGAATTAATGCAACACTTCTGTTCTGACTGAATTATTTTTTCAATGTTACTGCTCAAAAGCACACAAAATGCATCTATCACAGGCTTGAAGGCTCTTTTTGTGTGCACTGAATCCAGCGCCAGCTAAAGATAACTAATGACATATCACGCTCTGTCCATGCTGGGAGGAGGGCGGATGCACCCTGCTGCAACAGAACACCTATCTGTCTCTTTCCATTGTTCTGCGTCCTCAAACTCAAGTGAATAATAGAGGAAAGACCAAAGCATGCACAGTCAGCTCAGTTGCTAATGGCACGTCATGTTTGATCTTGGCATGCTGCCACACTCAAACAAACAACATCTGTGACATGTGCATGCAAGGAGGGGGGAAACAAAGCAATTTCAAAAGTCATTTGAGCCAAGTCAGTGACAGTCCACTGACAATGATTTGTGCTTGTTGTGGAGAGGTGGAAGAAAGTGACACGGGTAAAATGAAAATGACGGAATGTCAAAATAAATAAGAAAATATTCATTTTACTGATTTGCGGTCAGATTTGTGAAACTAGGAGCTTTTTAAGTTGTGGCTGCAAAGCAGTGACAGCACCAGTGGAAGCGTTCGGTTCCACGGTAAGGTTTTCTAAATTCAAACCTTCAAAACTGATCTGCATAGCCTGGCCAGCCATATTGATTTGTCTGCTCATCGATCTAAAGAATTAGTCTGGTTCCTCTCGCTTTGACTTCGATTTCCAGTGGGCAGCACCAACAGGTGCAGAAGGAATTACGTCCTAACACCCTTGGAGATGCAGATGCGTCCATCGCAGTTGTTTCCGATAGTGACTGCCCCCGGCGCGTTGTGATTGGCTCCATACGTTCCATATTAGTGGAAATGCTTGTGAATAGGACGGGCATCAGATCCAATTTACAAGAAAGAAGTCCTGCACATTGAATGGGTCTGGTCAGCCAGGATAGATGTACACACAGCAATAAGCTCATTTCTGTACTAAACAAATCGGTCCAGCAGGAGCGGCACATATTCAAGTCCCTGACAATCAGGAGTCTTTCAATAACCTGTGGCCCAGCTCTGGCTCATGTCTTGTTGCAGCATGAGCCACAGACGGATGAACAGAATTACCTGGTTAATATCCTGTGCTGTTCAGGTCAGACCAGAAGAGAGTCTTCAGTGATACCGATTTTGATAGTTGATTCATTAACATTACACCAGTATATTGAACATCATTTTTAATGCGTGTTCTCTCCATTTCACAGCCTATTGTAAGAAAAAAAAGCAATGAAAAAGAGACATTTTTGGAAAATAGAAACTTAAATTAGATGGACCGGAACACTATTTCCAATAAAATGCTTGGTGATTGCTGTATCTATCCAGTTTTGAGGATTAACTGGTTCCATGTCACAGTAAAAAGGGAAATTACAAAAGGAATGGAACTGCAATCCCTAATAGTTACTGAAGGACATTATGTACTTAAATAACAGGAAGATTTTCATACATGCTGTTCTTAGAAAGGTTTGTAAGATCAATGAAACATGTTTTTCATTGCTTTGCATCTTTTCACCATTCAGTACTCCTTAATTGGCAGATTTCTACACAGGCAGCAGAGGAAGATGTAAAGCCTTTCGGGGACTTTTTAGCTGTGAAACACTGATTTGAACAGTAATGAAAGCATCATAAAGCATAATAAGTTACATTACTCTGAAGGTATTAAGATAGGAACACTGCTTTTTACTGCTAATGTGTTAATCACAAGCACAGAATTAGCTACTATCCAGCTTAACAACCAGGTTGTTTTGGGAAATATTTTTCCCCCAAGTGGACTAAAAGAACCTAAATGAAGCTGTCAGGAATTCTAGTAATAGGGCAGAACTGATGGTTGATCTTCGAAATCCAATTCAGATGGAGAGCAAATGAAAACAAATTAGCATGCAGAAAAATCAAACAATCTCGAGCAGTCGAATGGCAAGGCAATTACTGTAAGTTAAACATTCAAACAAACAACCCCGACACATGCTATGAGTCATTAAAGATCAATGTTATAGGCTGAACATAGAGAGAGGGGGATCGGATGAAGGAGGAGTGTTATGCACCAAGAAGCCAAGAATTTTGCTCGCGCTATTTTACAGATATGTCTCTTATCAGTGTGCTTGCACGTTAGTACGAATCTCTGATCTCTCTGCATCGCTTTGCATAAAGTACGTGTCACAGCTCTTGGTTCGTTGAGGCTGCCCCCCACTTTGACACCACTCTCCGCTGCAGAGAAATATTATGTCTTTATTTACCATTGTGCAATCAAGATGGTGGGCAGGTCGAGTTTAATTAACCCAAGTTGGCAATAAATGTAAATGCCAAATGTCTGCCAGTGTGTTACAGCGTAAAGCTTTTATGAGGTAGAGCCCCCGTCTCTGAGGGGTATAAAGCGGCTCCGTGCTGACCCATAAATTCTGGACTGACCCAAGTTGGGTCATGAATACTGTTATGAGACAGAGACGGCAGCTGGAATTTTTACATTCAGGTGACGAGATTCTTGGTTATATTGCACAGATGACAGATCTTGTCGCACCGTTCTAATCATGCAGGAGCAACAAGTAAGATCAGTCTTTAAATATGTTCCTCATAGTTTCTCAGGCTGCTGACTAAATGTGTCTGGAATTTCAGAAGACAGATACATTGAAAACAACTATAGTCTTTAAAAAGAGCAGCATTTCAAATAAACATATCAAACTAAAGCGCCATGTGGGAGGTTCACATCTTTGCTGAGGGCAACAGTCTGCAAGCAAAGCCACTAGACCCTCAAAAAACCTTCATCAATTTTGTTGGGCTTGGTCAGAAATTAGACTGAATATTGGAATATTTTGGTCTGTGATCACAATGTGCTCCAAAACGAGTTGTCTTCATTTCCTATCAGTAGTTTTTGATTTATGATTGGTAGCCTCAGCTCTGATTTCAAAGAACACTACTTTCAAAATAAAAATACATTTGACAGCTTGAGTTTTGCTTGGTTTTGACATTCAGAAGAGTCCTGTGTCCTGTAAAATGTTTTTTTTTTTGTTTTTTTTTCTCCACCAGATCAAATATTGCTGACACTCAGTGTGGTTACATGCACATCTAAATCAAGTTGTTGGCAACAATCTAGCTAAGGATTAAACTGGAGTTTCAGAGAAATCCAAGTATACATGCTCGAGAAGACAATCGATTATTGAGTGAGGTGCGTTTGACTCTGCAATGCTAGGTGTCACCACACGCACTTTTGCGTTGGCGTTCTTCTTAGTTCTTTGTTGCTCGTCTTCTTCTTCTCCCACTACGTTGATAATCTGGCTTTTGCGATGTCATCACTTCCGCAGGGGGCAGTCGCTAGCTCGGCTAAGCGTGGGTTGGTATAACTCGAATTAGGACCGCATTATCTGGCACTAATAAGTCGATCTCAAGAGCTTCAGTTCGGTTCGATAACAAGATGTATACATGGCTTTTAAAAATTTGATATTGGTCGGATTAAGGCAACAATTCGACTTTCTGTTAGTGCTGACTGACTTCTCATTCCTACTGACCTGGGGCCTCATGTGCAAAGAGTGGGCGTGCAAAAACAGTGCGTACGCCACTTTGTACACTCACGGTCGGATGTTCCTAAAGTGATTTGAAGGTGGAAAGTTGCGGTCTTTCACGCACACATAGAGTCTGGCGTACGCACTTTTCTAAGGGTTTGTCCATTGGCGACACTCACTGGTGATGCAGTGAAGTCCAGAATATAAGGAAACGTGACGTCAACAATAAGACCGGTCCCTCCTCCTGTGGATTCAACGCTCTGAGTTACAGTGACTTTGTTCTTTATTTCTCACGTTTGCAACTCCATATACAGTAATCACGTTGGAACACTTTGTCTTTATTTCTGCATCGGAGGAATCAAATCATGATTGTGTTTTAAATATAAGTTTATGTTGTTTACATTGTTATAAAAAGAGGTGATCGCGGACATCCACAATGTGTAAGACTCAATAAACGTGTACATTGGTCTTAATCCGTCAGTATATAATACACGTGACAGTAAAACAGAACGAGGAGCCGTTTTTTGTCCCACCAACTTAAGTTCTGGTGTCGGTTCCTAAAATACAAATTAGAAAAGGAGTGTAATGATGCACTAACATAAACATTCACAAACCCTTACAAACATAATAAAACCACAACTTTTCACGGAACGCAACACAAAGCGAAGAACAACAATCCCCATAATGCAATGCAGCTTAAATCGGAAGAAATGCCCCCAAATAAATCATTTTCCAGGCCTCATCTTCTGACAGAAGTGTCTCCATCTCATGGCCGATGGTTTTTTTAATTTGTTTGTCCAAGTTCCTTGTTAGGATTAGCGGTTTTTAATGGATATTTATCCTCATTATCATATTCAAATGTATCTACTTGAGGGAGGAGAAAGGGCGGAGTGTATACAGTACGCTCAATTCCACGTCGATTTTGATGTTTAAAGAAACGTGCTTGGATTTGGGCGTACGCACAGTTTTGAACATCTGAATTTTTTTTGGTGTACACAAGAATTCCACGCACAAATTCACGTTGAAATCCACGCACTCTTTGTACATGAAGCCCCTGGTGATGGACTGGTGTCTAGTTCTATTCTTATCAGGATGAAGTCTCTATGAAAAAAATAGTAATAATTGATGGATGGATTTGGTTTTGTATTGGGAAGAATAGTGGAGAAGGAATTCAGCTGTATATACACCTTTCTATCTTTCTGTAAAATGCCCCTTCGTGGTTCTGCAGAACTCTACACAACTCTAGAAATCTACAATCATCTAACTGGACTGCTTGTTTTCAGAACTTGTAATCCTTGCTCACTGGAAGACGCTTGATCAGTTTCTGTGTTATCTTTCCACAAGACTTTGCCTCGACTGCAAGACCGATGTCTATCACAGCTTGTGTAATGTGAGCACAACAGTGACATTGTTAGGGATTCATTCCCTTCTACTGCACAAACACATCACAATAGTGTGAAGCACTTCAGATAAGAACAAAATGATTTTGGTTCATTTTCTATCTTCTTTAGTAACCCAATCCAATCAACCATGCCCAAACTCCAGCCCTTGAAGCAAAGTTTGAGCTTTTTGAGCTCTTTTGGTGAGGTAGCTTCATGCTAGGAGTGTTTTTGTTCCTGATGAGGAGACCTGAATCCAGGTCTTGTCTGCTTGATGATTATTTGCAGCAAAGTTTCGTTTCCCGCTTGTCCCCTTCCGTGGCTGCAATATATTTTCTTCACAGCTTCCTTACTTTTCAGCACAGCCATTAGTACGTACTTCACTTGATTTTCTCTTTCACTCCATCGCGCTCATTCATTCACTTCCACTTTCACTCCGTCACTGACTGCCACCCACGCGCACAAATACTGTACATGTGGCAGCAGCATAGTGCAAACGGATTATGGAGGGCTGAAGAAAATTGCAGGTTCCTGCTGTTCCCATCATGCAAGCCCTCACACATCTTGACCCCCCGTGAGGAGCTCAGGCCTGCTGGCGCCCTGCGCTTGCAGCAGACAGAACCCAGTGAAGCTGATCACAATCTGAGACACAGACACTCCGCAGGTTTCCGGTATAGTATGTGAGCTGCAGCAAGAGCTTATTAAAAAAAGATTCACGTGTGTGCCAAGGATATAAAACAATTGTGCATCATGACTGTAGAGAGATAATTTCTTTTTGACAAAAACTGATCAAACTCATCAACACAATCAAATATCATCCAACGAATCCATTTTTGTAAATATATACAATTTCTACTGGAGTGTTTTGAACACTAAATACGCTCATCCTTTAAAACTGCTACTTCCAAGGCTATTATATAGTATTCATTATGTCAATAGAAAAACATTTTAAAACATACTTATTTCAATTATTTGACCAGACAACAAGTTCTTAAACCATAACTAATATTGTACAAAGGAGAGATTTTACCCAGGTTCAGAGCCATCAAATTATTGGGCTGCAACAAACAAACAAAACAACTGAACAACTTTGAGATTGTTGCAACTGCTACAGCTGCATTAAGAACTCTCCAACACATTATTCAAACCTGGAAGGATAGACGTGTACCATTAAGGCTTTGGGGGATATTCTTGAATGATTGTTAATGAAAATATTCTTGAAATCTAAGGAAAAAAGAACTTTGACTTGTTTTATACTGAAACCTGTCAGAAAAAGTAAGAAGACCTCCAAATGTACAACGTGAAAAGGGCTCAAGATATTAATGGTAAATAGTTAGAGAGAAACGAGCCATCAATCTACATCAATACATTGATTTAAAAATGAATGATCATATAATACAGTATCAATACCACATCGCTATATTGACCAGACAACAATGTATGGATCGTGGTTTTCATCAATTCATGTTATAAAATGGTGTTTTATAGTGTAATTTTGTTCAAATGAACAGATTCCTTTTTTTATTTAACTGTATGGTTGACTTCAAAAATAAACATTTCAATTTGAATTTTAGTCACACATTGCAATTTTACATTAATGAAAGTGATTGTGTTCAATAAGCATGATATCATCTGATCAATCCATCGCTGGCTCCTGACTCGAATTGAATCAAAAATGGATGTGGCAGAGTTTCTGATCATATCAGAAAAAAAGTGACTTTTTCCTCCAGAAAATTGAAGTAATATCATACTGCAATGAAACTTGGGATTTACAGCTCTTGTAAACATCTTTTTAGCCTAAAGAAAAACCCTCACCAGTGAGGCAAAGAGAGCATAACATATTGGACTCTGGAGGAATGAAAAAAAAAACAATCATGTGGTTAGATGAGTCCAGATTTAATCTGTTTTTAGAGTGCATTGATATATGAAGAGTGGTAGGTGAGTACATAGCACACAAGCCTGTGGGGGCAGTGTTGTGATGGTTTTCTACGAGTGGAGGTCTGGAGTAAAATCTACAAGGCTAAAATTGTAAGAAGGCGGACCTTCTCCTCGGTCCGTTCAGGCGTCATGTCTCCACCTGCAGTGATGGACCAGCCAGGACCCATGACTAACTTATACCAGGGAACTACCACACAATACAACTTGGCTGGCAGTAGTGCACCACTTTCACTGTTTCCCAACCATCAATAAATGAAAGAAGAAACCAAGCAGAAGGAGAAGGAAGAAGAAAAAAATAAATAAATAAAACCAAACTGGAACTATGGGACACACACGCTAATAGTAAAACTATACCCCAAACAGGCGCGATAGGAAACCGACGTATTATGATCTGGAGTTGCTCGGTTCGTTAGGTCAACGTTTGACAGCACCCCTAACCCATTTACACAAAAAAGTATTTTTACACAGACTTTGCGGTATAAACATTCAGCCAACTGTGTGAACATGTTTGCTTAAACTATGGTGCTTCTTTTGTATATTCTGTCACAGCATTCTCTGCGCTGCCTCCCTCAAAGCGACTTCACAACTCTCAGGGCCATTTTCACGCCTACCCTTCCTGCTATACCTAAAATCAGTTCGGGGACTTTCAGGGAGCTGACTTACCTGAGGCTATAACAGCTATTTTTACTTACCAAGTGCTTGCCACTGTAACAAAGCCTCATCTTCAGTTTGTCCTTCTTCCTGGTGCTGCTATTTGATCAGGGCTTTGTCCATCATATTTTATTGGTTTATACGGATGCAACGGGAATGAATGAGAAACAGACCTGTGAAAAGGTCAGGAGTCAAATGAAAAAATATGAATATCTCTTTCCTCTGTTTGCAAGAATGATATTAGGTGATATTTAGAATGCGTTTTGAATAATTCATGGGTGAGTGGTGCCAGTCAAGGGGACGCTCTACACAACGGCTTGCTGTCAAAATGTTAGATTCTTTGAGGAAAAAATTGTATTTCAATATTACATTATATTGGAAACTGTTAAGTTAAATAAAATTACAAATTCAGCACCAGCATGATAACTTTTAATCCATTTTCAAGGCTTTTTTTTTTTAATGTCTCCTCTGACTACACTTGGAGTAGGGCAACCTTCACCGACAGCCTTCCGCACACCAGTAACAAAATTGATCCGTCTGCATCCTGCAGCACTTTTAGAGTAAATGCACACTTTATTCTCTTTCCACTCAGGGAAATTAAACCAAGAAAGCTGTTCTTGATTCTCGCTCCCACACATCACAGAGCATTTGTTTAAAAGGAGAATTAAAAACAACTCTGATCAGAGGCAACCTGCTGGATACATGGGCGATTCGTGAAGATAGCTTGAGATGTAGCTAAAAAAAACGTAAAAAACCAACAAGACAGAGCAGAGTGTGTGCTAGTTTGAGACATCAAGACACTGGCCATTAATGTCATTCGCAATTCTTCCCTCCCCATCAACCTGTCTCTCTCACTGACTTTCATACCCATCTCCCGTCTCTTTACCCTAAGATTAGATAACCATCTGAAACACCCTCTTTTAGACCTCCTCGGCTTCTCCCTACAAATGCATAACTAGATCTGTGCCTCTTCCTCTAAATGAGACAAGACTACTTCAAATGACTCTAGGGGTCAGTCTCAGCAGGATCTGATTGAGGGGTCAGATCAAATGCACTGTTCTTTTTCTCGACAGCCACAATAACCTCTGGAGGAATGAGCGAGAAGAATGCGATGACAAACCGTAGGGAGAGACACAGAGATTACATTTAGCAGGTTTGGTGTGGGGGGCAGTTTGCTATACATGTTTGGTCACATTACTCCCTCACTGAGAGATAATGTGGAACAAAATTGATGGTAGGCATAATGGAAAAAAGACAAGTGGTCGAAATCTTAGTTTCATATGCTTCTGACTTCGTTTTAATGGAATTGCAGAGGCAAAGTGTCATTCATTAAAGCTTATTATCGGACATGCATACATCCTTAAATTGTATTTTTAAAGCTCGTTATGGGACCTTGGCGTTTAATTAGAGACCCTCATCATGCACACGGGCACGCTAGGATATAAACTATCAGTGATCATCTTAGTCACTGGCAGAGCAGACATCTTTTTACAAACCTTTCAAACTTTTGGTGGTTTTCGCAATGCCCATCAACAGATTCCTTATTCCTGTTTCATTTCGCTTCACACTTTTCATTTTGCATCATTCTGGAATTGGGTTGGTTTCCATATGTATAGGCAGATGGATTTCTAAACAAGTATAGAAGCAATATGTCGCGCTACTGCTTGGTATTATCGTCCATTGAAAGGACAATAATGGAAGGGATTTGCTCAGAGTTGGATTGATATATATTTATCAATGTATAGGGTAAAATATATATACTACGTTAAATAAAATTACATTTCAACCAGAAACTTGATCTTGCCTTCATATTGAAAAGCTTACGTATAGTACCATTGTCTTATGCCTCTCTAAAGCCTCCCCTCCTGCATTAATGGATGCGTGCAACTTTAAAAGCATTTCAATCAATGAGACTGAGTCTTCTAATGGGGCCGTCTTTCAGGAAGGGGAGCTGGAATATACGTTTTCATTACAAGTACCAGATTGCAGCGTTCACTCAGCAGACTCAGTCTTGTATTGAAATGAGAGGTGTGCTGCGTGATTACCGGAGAGTAGAAAAAACCTTCTGAGAAATGGAGGGAGGCAACACAGGACCATTTTTTTTTCTTTTGCCCTTCATCATCTTTTCTTTGATTCATCGTTTAATAATGAAAAAGAAATTTAAAGGAAGAAGGTGATGCTGAGTTAATGATAGTATGCAAATGATGTCAGTGGAGATGATGGCGAGATTAAATTAATAATTTGACACTGAAATGTAGAGCTGTCTAAAGTGTAAATGGTAAGTGATCCACGCTTAGATAGCACTTTTTAACCTTATACAGATTTGACAAAGTGTTTCTTGCCTGTTCACACACTCTTCCCGTGATGTACATATTTTTTCTGTTTAAAAGAGAAAATAACAATTTTAAATAATCTTTTCAAGCTAAAGGATTTCTGTTCTTACTTTGTTCCTGTTTCCTTTCCTGTATTTATAAGTAACTAGTCTCCTGCTTTCTGTTTAGGCCTGCATGTACATGCTGGATATTCTTTGTATGGTTGATTTTCAGAGGTTTTACTAATACAGATCCTCCATGCATCCATTTTCTATACCTGCTTCAGTCCTGTTCGGCCTCATGGGGGTGTGCTGGTATCTATAATGGATTTTGGTTTAGCTATAAGTTTACCATTTGTGTCTAGATCTTTACCATTAATTGTACAGAAGCTAAGAAGTTCTGCAGAAATTCGAGTTTGCCACTGGAAACAAAACAAGCATCTGTTCCCAAGTGAATACATGGGTCATGATTTTTTTTTCTTTTATCAAGAATCCCTTAATTTACCATTTCATTTCAAAGGAATTTTAATTACTTATTTATGTATTTTACAGCAAGCTAGCTGAATTGGGGAACCTTAATACTGACCTTGTGACTGACAATGAATCCTGACCTTTTTTTTTCCTGGAGGGTCTTGAATGTAATTAGCTCCCTGCCTTTGAGACAATCAGTCACATTAAAATATACCTTGAACATCTCCCTTGAAAGGACTAGTCTGGATAAATCAGCCTTGGGTCTCTTACAAGATGGTAATGCATGCAAACGTTGACTCATAAACAAAACAATGAGAAATGAAGCAGTTTTAACAAAGAATGAAATATAGGTTTGCAACATAATAGGCATTAACATTAGCACAGAGGTTAAGAAGTAACATCAGAATAAATGGGTATATTAAGTCTATCCTGTATGCAATTGTGTACGAACTGTCCTTTTTGTAGACTTTACATATGTTTCAAAACTTAACATTTTGCTGATATGGACTCTATCAACACTGTCACTTACGTGGAATTACATTTTTAAGGCTCGTCAGAGATTTTAAATTTAAGGCCTCTGACAAGTTCCTCCTTCCCCTCTGGGCTAACATTAAAGTTATTCTATGCAACTTCCTTGAGCTAGCAAGATTTGAAAGTGGCGCTTCCTCTAAGCCCCCCCCTTTAATGGCCATTATGCTACATGCTACACATATTCCATTTTGACTCAAAACTGCTTCAGTTTACAGCATTTTTGTCCCTAACAAAGGTTTTTTTTAGGTGTAGGCTTGATTTAACTCGAGGACATTTTTTTTAGGTTTTTGTTTTTTTTGCTCCTCCTTGGTACTCGAAAGCGATTACTGTGTTTTCCTTTTCCGTTTAGCATCTTCATTACTTAGCCTTTCTTACCGTGTATATACCAAATAAGCAAGTCAGATGTGATAGGCGTTTATCAAATGTATTGCCTGGTGAGAGCGAAAAGGTCAATGCCAAGATGTTTACTGCATATAAATGAATGTCTCAACAGTCACTTTACAGGTTTCTGGCAATTTTTTTTGTTTAGAAATAGAGAAAAAGAGAAAATATCCCTGTATAGGCTAGCATAACATTGTCCAAACGTTTCTAACCCTTCTCCAGTTAGATCTCATGTTTGTAAATGAGAACAGTCCCTAGTGTTTCCACAGCACCAATTTGCAGAGCAAAGCTCACTAAACTCAACACACACTCAACTCGTGGTACGCACCAGAGCAATATCGCAGTGAAATTTGGCCATAGCAAATAGAAGAACAAAAAGTATGAGTACATAATGAAATAAAGGTGAAGCTTTTAAATTGTAAAGTGCGAATAAAAAAGGCCGCGTTTTCAAGACTGTCCGTAGATTCGGCAACAAAGGAAAAGAAGTGTCACGAGTCAAAAGCGTGGCTCCATAGGGGATCGCCAGCAAGCATCGCAGGCATCAGATTTTTGGACGAGAATAGAGCGAGTGTTGTTTAACTGCTGAGATTTAAGGTGGTGTGGGAGAAGAGTGTGAACGTGGTAAAAATAATTTCTGATAATGGCAAACTGTTGAAAAGTGACAGCAGAATTCCTGCTGTTCTGATTGTGTCAAGTTTTGGGTTCGTGAATGACTTAAGAGGAGATGTGTGAGATGAATTACTTCATGCTCATCACCACTTTTCTCCCAGATACTTTGTTCCCTGTTTTTGGAAGAGAAAATGTGAACAAAGTGAACTAATAGGTGTTAATGACCGTCAAGCCCACATTCGTCGATTTGAAAAAAAAAAATAGCTGGAATGTAAAAATATCTCCATTTGGTAGAATTAAGCGAATAAAGTTTCAATTTCCCAACTTTCCGCAAATATAATTAATCAAACTGATTTGTGTCACATTTAATAAACTTGATAATGCATTCGGTAATGATTTGCGCTTGAGTAAAAAATTAATTACTCTTCCCCATTGTGGTGTGCAAACACGGACATAATTTAATTAGTTATAGGGACCCGCTGCCATGCCTTTAGTTTAGAAGTCTGCAGCCTAGCGAGGAGGTCTAATATAAACCACACCAATATATTTATATTAAGTTGACACCCTAGAGATATTTCACAGTTTAACATGTTTGAAAAAAAGATTTTGTTTTGTTTATTTATTGATTTTTGAACTATGTGAATGGTAGTGTTATCTTTGCTGTTTAAAACAGATGTGTAGGCACTTCCAATGCCACTGCTTTAACGTCTGGGGAATGCATGCAACCATTTAACAAATGCCATGATTTCTACTATAGTTTTGTCTTCACCTGTCCTAATGTATCTCAGACTGGTCGACTGTTTTTTTAGCACCTATTTAATGTAGTCTTTTGATAGTAGTGAAGGTGAGGGGGAATCGAGTATTTTGCATTTTACCTAACAAAGAATAACAACCATGCTTGAAAGGATCCCATACACACCAAAACATCTTATTATCAAAATGTTTGCACTTTTGGTATTTCACTTTCATCTTCCTTCTCTGTGATGTTTAACTTCAAGTAATTGTTAATGATGATGGCTGTCAGTAGGGCTGGGCGATATGGCCTTTTATCAATATCTCGATATTTTTAGGCCATGTCACGATACACGATATATATCTCGATATTTTGCCTTAGCCTTGAATTAACACTTTGATGCTACAATCCCACCAGTGTGATGATTCTATGTCAACATTGAAACATTCTTGTTCATACTGCATTGATATGCTCATTTTAAACTTTCATGCAAAAAGGGGGAATAAGTCAAATTTACCAAAACTGTATTTATTAAACAGTTACTAAGCAGTGAGTGGCACAAACATAAAAAATGTCATAAAAAAAAAGTGCACGTTGCATCTCTGACTCCCCGTCTGAAGAACATCTGCTAAGAACATCTTCTGCTCCCGGTTTTACCTGGTTTTACCAGGATGAGCTGCTCTGAGCAGGAGAGCCTTTACAGCACCTTTATATTAAGACTAATTGTAGGTGTAGGTACTGCAATGTTTCATCCTCTCCTCCTTTAATTTGCATTAACTTTCACTTACTTTTAGAAATATGACGTCATATAGTCTTGTTTAACTTTGTTTAGATGATAGTGATTGATTTCATGTGGCCACATTTAAGCAACACTAGGTGACGTTTCTCAGCTCTAGAAGAGAAAAGTCTGAATTATGGTTCAGTGTTAAATCGACGCAGAGCCTACGCCGTAGGGTACGGCGTAGGGTACGTGGCGACGCACACTTACGCCGTAGGCTCTGCGTTGGTGTAACGCGGGACCATAAATCAGCCTAAAGGCTCGGCTGCGTGTGTCGCACTGAGCGGCTCCTTGGCTCTCCGCAGAGCCCTGCGAGGAGAAAACATCCCCTCCCGTCTTTACTAAACCGGTTTGCTTTGAAAAGAGTCTGTCGCGCGTAGCAACCGCGCGGATGAGCTCACGGCGCAAACAGGCCGAGTTTGGCAAAGTTAAAGTTAAGGTAAAGTTATAGCGGGGTGGAACTGACCGGCGGTCCCGGACAGCAGCAGGGCCTATGATAATGCACACACGACAGCACGTGACTGACGTACAGTAGGTGACTGGGTGCGCTTGTTTTATGTCTCAGAGAAGGAGAGACGAGACGAGAGAGTGAGAAAAGTCTGTAATTTAATTAATTAAAAGCAAATGCGTGACAATGTATACTCGAATATTCACGATAGTCATTTTGTACATCGCACAGAGTAGAAGCCGAGATACATCGAACATACTCGATATATCGCCCAGCCCTAGCTGTCAGTGACAAAAGTGGACAGATAGTCTAAAGAAACTGGAAAAACTTTCTCACACATGTACTTACAGTATTTACAGCAGTAATACAATCAAGATAACTGATCTGCATGCATGTGTGTGTGCGTACGTACGCACGCGTGTGTGCGTGTGTGTGTGTGTGTGTGTGTGTGTGTGTGTGTGTGTGTGTGTGTGTGTGTTTTCTGGAATATGATAATGTAATTTTCTCTTTAAAAATTATGTATGTCCTAGATTATTCTCAGAATTACATAGGAGCAGCCCGTGCAATTATCATAGATGAATATGTAGTCATGTATGTGTTATAACTCTGTTGGTGCATAATGGCACCCCTCTGAGTGTGAATGTCGGAAGCTACAATCTCTTCTTGATTTTCATTATCAGATGCATTGCAGCGGTTCCTGATACTTTTTGCCTGGTTATATATTAAGAGAACAAAAGAAAGAGAGAGAGTAAGAAAACAGTATTTGCCTTAAATGAATT